>NW_021604925.1:0-15970 GCF_004785775.1 Grammomys surdaster | reverse complement strand
AAGTTTAGAATTGCCACAGCCCTTCTATACTTAGAGAAGGGAGGCGATGTCAGGGGCAGCCCTGCTTACACACTGAAGGCCTAAAATTAGCCATAGGCCTAAAATCAGCAATAGGCCTGTCATACATCTATACTAACACCAAGTCTTGGGTCTCAGTGGAAAAACATCGAAACAGATGGCAATAAGCTAATGTAAATAGGCAGCTTTTGTGGAAATTTACAAGCCTGAATAGTCATAGTCCTTGTAAATAGGTAGCCTGGGCAGACAATACCAACTTAGATAAGGACAAGCGAGTCATAGGCAGAGTCATAGTGACCTGTCACCTGAACCTTCACCCAGACGATACCCAGTTCTGAAGATATCTGTATTCCTCCTGATCACCCACACTCCAGTGTCATTTCCTTCCCCACATCCTGACTTTCTGTGTTTATAACGCCTGTGTGAATGAATTACGATTTGAGAAAAAATAAATTAAAAAAAAAAGTATTAGGGAAAGAATTTTCACTGGAAAATATATTTAAATGTATGCCATGAAAAAAAAAAAAAAAGAAAGCCTGGTAGAATTTTGTGCAAAACTCTCTGGCCTTGGATTGGCTAGATTTTTGCTTACTTGCTTTTCTTATTTGTTTCTTTGTTTCTTTCTTTTCTTCTTTCATTCTTTCTTCTCATTTTACCTTCTCCTCTCCCTTTTCCCCTTCCCCCTCCTCCCCTTCCCCTTCTTCTCCCCCCCCTTCTTATGTGTGCTTTTTTTGGTTCTATTTTTGGTTCACTGATTCTCTTTCACTCTGGGTTATAAGTCAGTTAAAATTGTTTATCTGATTTCATTTATCTGATTTATCAACATTAAATGACATTTAACATTGGTAAGTGGTATGTGTCTACAAAAATTATCTATTACTTTTAGATTTTTTTTTTTAGAATTTGGTGGGGTATAGTTATTTTAAGCATGTCATCATTGTCATCTGGATTTTCTCAGTGTCTGATCCCTTTTCCTTTTTCATTTTCTTCATTTAATTCTCTCTGCTTTTTAGTTAATTTCCATAGGGATGTTGATCTTACTAATTTTCTTTATGAATCAACTCTTTGTTTCATTGACTCTTTTTATTGTTTCTTAGTACTTCATTCATTTCATCCCTGAGTTTCATTATGTCTAAACTTGTACTTCTTTGGGGTTTATTTCTTTATTTTGTTCTAGAGCTTTCAGGTGTGCTGTTAAATTGTTAGCATGAGATAGCTCCATTTTTTAAAATGTAAACAAATTAACTAATTAATTAATTTTCACGTAGGAATTTAGTGTTTGTCATTTTTAAACTTCTGTCATTGTGTCTGTGATTAGATATACTGTTTATTATTTTCCTGTGGTTGTAGAAAGTCTTTAACTTCTCTTATTTCTGTCTTTTATTTGGCTAGTCTGAGATTATTTTCTCCCTGTGTTTTCATGGTTGTAGTCAACTTCTTTTGATTGGAGGCTTTCTTCTAGCACCATTTATGGGACTGGATTTATAGATTATAGTGTTTAAATTTAATTTTATCATAAAATTTTTAATTTTTTTCCTACAGTAATCAAAAGTTTTGTTGGGGATAGTAGCTTAGGCTGGCACCTGTGATCTCAGAGTCTACAGCACATCTGCCCAGGCCTTTTGACTTGTAGTATCTCTACTGAGAAGTCTGCTTCTATATGTAACCTAGCCTTTTCTCCTTGGAGCTTAATATTCTTTTTTTGTTCTGTACATTTAGTGAGTGCATTATTATGTGTTGAGGGGATTTTCTTTGCTGGTCTAGTTTATTTGATGTTCTGTAAGCTTCTTATACATCTCCTTTATGCTATGGAATTTTTGTTCTATGAAGTTTTAAAAATATTTTCTGGGACCTTTAGCTGGGTTTTGTCTCTTTCCTCCATTCCTATTATTACATTTGGTGTATTCATACTACCTCAAATTTCCTGGAAGTTTCATTCCAGGCATTTTTAGAATTAATTTTCTTTGACTGACATATCAATTTCTCTATTGTACTTCAATTCTTGAGATTCTCTCATCTGTCATTTGTAGTTCATTCGTTTTATATTGTAGTTCCTATTCCATTTCCCAAACTTATCATTTCCAGAACTTCTTTATTTTTTAATTGAAATTTTTTCCTTTTCAAGTCTTGAACACTTTTATTTATTTCCTTAAGTTACATGTTTGTGTTTTCTTCGATTTCTTTAAGGGATTTATTAATCCTCTTTAAGCCATTCTATCATATCCATAAAGACTATTTTAAGGTCTTTTTCTTTTCTTTTATACATATAGGAAGACACATATTGTTCTGGTTGTGCTTCTACTCTGATGTCTAGGAATCTGGTTTGGGGAAGGTTAGGTCTAGGAGCTGATATCTGCCTTTGTTGGGTGGGTGTTTTGTTCCTTTATTGTAGGAGGAGCTAAGGTGAGAGGAGTTAGGAGAGGAAGAGGAAAAGGAAGAGGAGGAGTTAGAGAGGCAGAGATGCAGGAGGAAGGAAAGCCATGAAGATATGGAGAGCAGTGTGGGTAACTACTTTTATTTAGGTTAGCTAACTGGGATACAACTCTCTTTGTGTGGGCATATTGTTATTGAGCTTTACTAAACATATAAAACCTTTGATTAATCTTTAAGCATTAGTATCTCATTTTTTCTACTGGGCCCATGTGGATGGCAAGATGGTGTGGGCAATCCCCAGCCTTTTAGAGACAGTGTGGAAGATTGGCAGAGCCATCTCCCATGCTGACGTCTCGTGAGTGGCAGGACTGGTGTTCCTGGCTGGGCCATTTCTAGCTGTGGTTCTCACATGGCCTCTGGACACAGAACATGGCAGCTGAGCTGGGCAGAGCTGCTGCAGCTTAGATAGTCAGTTTGACCAGCGGCTGATTTTTTAAATAATTAACACAACACTTTATTTCTGTTTCGTCTCTGGAGTTTAGGAGAAGAACATCATGGCTACATGTTACCTGAAACACAATTTTTGTGGACCTCAAAGGTGTGGCCATTGGGGGTTCCACATAAAATGTGTTTCTGGTTATAGGGAGCTTAAGGGTGGGGATAGGCTAGGTTTCTGAGGGAGTTCAAAGAAGGGAGCTGAGCAGAGTGTTCCACCAGGATCTGTATTTTAGTCTTCTTTGGACGGAGGGTGTAACTGGTGTTGGCTATTTTGTGGGTTCTACATTCTTCCACCATTCTTCACTCTTTCAAGCCCTTATATTTGTTTGTTTGTTTGATGTTGATTTTAAGTTTTATTGCATTGTTGTCAAATAGTGTACAAAGATTGATTTGAATCTTACTGAATTTGTAAGGACCTATTTTATGTCTCCAGATGTGTTGTATTTTAGAAAAACTTCCATGTACTGCTGAGTAGAATGTGTATTCTTTGGTATTTGGATAAAATATTCTGTAGATATCTGTAAGTTCATTGATGTATAATGTCAATAAATTTTGATATTTCTCTATTTTGTTCAGTTGATGTGTCTATTAGAGAACTTGGATGTTAAAATAATCTACTATTAATGAATTGATATCAATCTGCCTTTAATCCTAGTAGACTTTTTAAATACAAAATTTGGTATCCCTGAGTTTGATGCATGTAACTTTAGCCTTTCTCCTTGGTGTTTTTGAGCTTTTTCTACCCTGACTTATTTAATTCCTTGAGTTCTTTGAAAAGATTTAGAATTTTTTTTAAAACTTTTTTGTGCGGGAATTTGCCTATGTAATTTTCATAGGTGAGCATTTCACAAGTTTTGGTTTTGAAGAGAAGATACTGGGTTGATCTTTTATATTTGTTGGCATTCCTAAGATAAGATCTGGGCATATGGAGTTTCTTTTTTAGTTCAGAGTATGTGGTGGATGGAGCATGATGAGGGTAACAGACATTAGATTAGCCAGAGAAAATGTCTGGGTGAAATGAATTCAGATGGATAAAGGACACTATGGTAGTACACAGGGAGTTCATCCTGTGTGAAGGTGGGAGGGAGTTTGGAAGTAGATATATCTTAGTAGAAATGCTGGCTATGATAGGAGAGGAGCATATGGGTTGATGTGTGGGTATGGAGAATCCTGGACCAAGCTTAGAGCTCCTTCAGAGTGAAAGCAGTAAGGTTAGGCTAGGCTGGCACATTGGTTATGGGAACCAGGCTAAATATGTTAGGCTGCAGAAAAGGCCAGGATGAGGTTGGGGGTACTTGCCCTGCTATACCTGGAGGAGGATATGGGAAGTCAGGGGTGGAGTGAGTTTGTGGACGCTACACAAAGAGTTCTGTGGGTAGATTCACTAGGCCTCTCCCTCCCTCCTTCCCTCCCTCCATCCCTCCCAAAAGTATATCAAAAAGACTGCTGTGAATCACTTTCAGACAACATACTAGCAAAGAAGACTGTGAACTCAGACCAGCTGCCTGGAAGAAGCTAGATCAGTCAACCTGACAGGAAGATGTTTAGACCAACTAAGTCACTTGCAAAGGACAGTCTCCAAGTCTTTGAGCTGCCTGTAGGCTGGGGAATGTTCTCTGGGATCCCCCCATTTGTCAGAAGTCTGATGGACTGTGATTTGTGAATGCATCTGTGTCTTTTAGTCATTTTTGCTCCTTTAAGTAACCCCTCACTCATATTCATGTATGCAACCCCAATAAATTCATAGCTAAGCCAAGTTGTATTTTGGCACTATTCCTACTTTGGTCTGTTCCAGGATTCCTATCTGTATTGTAAAGATGTACAAATGCATGTGGTGTCTCCCAGGAAAAGTCTGGCCACACAACATCTCTCCCTTCACATCTCCATTCACTGATACCATCACAGCTTAACTCCCTGTGCCATAGCTATTGGTGTTCTGTTTTCCACTGTATATTTTCTGGACATTCTGTGCATTTTTGCAGTGGCCCTAGCCTGTGTGCTCATTTCCAGAAACCTCCATTTCATCCTGCAATCTCACTGGAAACCCTTATCCAGAATGTAGAGCGTAGTTTTGCTGTACTGCAGCATCATCACTGACTACTCAACTCCTGTCCAAAGGAAGAAAGCAAGTGCTTCACTACAGTCTGTTAGGAGGATCTGTGATCCTGTCCCAGCATTGGGTTCCTAATTTACCAAAGGCATCGCTAATGCCCCAGAGTCTGAGATCTCCCTGGGGTACTCCACTCATATGTGTACAACACTGCTCACAGTCCAGTATATATTTAACTCTTCTGTGCACATCAATCTATGACAGCTTGTAAGTTAGACAGCAACATCCAGATCTTAAAGACAAAACTTGACTGGCAGTGTTCCCATATGAAACATGATGTCCCCACTGACAGCTGTAGTATTCACTACTCATGCATGAGTCACTGTTCTCCTGGTAGAGAATTATCTCCTGGTAGCCATGGTGACAGCTCTGCAGTTGCCAGCATTCAGGCTACTACTCTAAACAATAGGATGTGTGATTTCCTGAACACCCTCTACTGTGTCAGGGATCAGCAGGACCCCTACCCCAATAAGAACAGGGGAGTACTGGAAGCCAGCATGCACTGGGATGCCTGTGATCTGCACCACTGTGTCTGAAGAGACATCCATCTCCCAGCACTTGCTTTTCAGTCACAGAGGTGTTGAGTCACATGGTGCTCCCTCTAGCTGTCCTCCTCACACAGCTGCACTCCTTCCAGTGTTCTTTCATATTGTCTGTTGTCCTCAGGTATCTGTCTCTCATGCATCTCCATCTTACCCACCAGTAGTCCCCTGCCTCAGAGAAGAATTGAGGGTGGACAATAAATCAATACCTGACTCCTGAGAGCAGCAAACACCTTCAGACACTGGAATGCCAGGGGGTACAAAGGCATTGCTTTCCCCAGAACCCAGAATGCTAGTAGCTGAGACCATTTTGTTCCATGTAATGGACTATTATAGACAGAGTATTCATGGTCTCTCACAGACCAGAGTTGATGCCCAAGTCACTGGTGAGATAATATTAAAAGGTAGACCCCGGGGTTGTGATGTCACTTGCCCCTAATACCAGGACTCTTGTGTCACAGAAAAGTGGATCTTTCTGAATCCAAGGCAACCAGCTTGGTCTACATAGTGAGTTCCAGACCACCAGTGTTCTATAGTGAGATCTTATCTAAACAAACAAAAACACAAATCAATAGTAGAGACTTCAGGGGTAATTAAGATTTTGTTGGTTTCTAAGAGGGGTTCACAGATAGCATTTATGTACTTAGAAAGGTCACAGAATAGTGTTGTCAGGAGTCATAATGGGACAAGCTAATAACTAGCAGGTGATCACCCTGAAAAGGCCTGCCTTGGTTTATTATGTAATCTGAAACAGGTGCATCCTTATTTAGCAAGGCTGTAAGGGACTCATTTTTAGGAAAGATTCCTGCTTTTAGTATGTTTTTCCTATTATTATTAAACAGATATAAAAATGACTAAGTAATAGCACACTCTTTGGAGCAGATCTCTGCAGATCCACGAAGATAGATCTTGTACTGATGCTTGACAAATAGATGACTTCTTAAGTCTTAATGATGATCCTATAAGAATTCCTCAAATTATATCAATGAATATTAAGCTGTTTTCTAATGGGACTGCTATTAGGTCCCTTTCTGATAGTCAAAACTGCAATGAGAACTTTGCCAGTCTCCCAAGTGTCACCAGTTATTTGCTCTTAGATAGTAACCAGATTTTCACCTACTCAAAGCACATTCCAAGAGATTGTAAAAACAATTAACCAAAGGTCATCAAAAGGGAACTAACGATTTATTATTGGTACTAGGACAGAAGATAAAATATTGTCTGGGTTTATCTATACCAAACTTTACTAATAAATTAGTTATGGTTTTCAACCTTCAGTGAACCTGTGGAGCTGGATAGGTGATGAATGTTTAGCCAAATAATTACTCCTGATGAATATGCATGTAAACATTCTCTGTTGTAAACTTTAATTTCAATTTATAATTTGATTTTTGGTGGGAACTTGTGATGAACTTTGTAACATGTGATCATGTATTCTGAAAGATGTATAAATACTGAGGGCAAAGAGATGAGAGACAGATAGAATAGAGAGTAGAATAGAATTTTTCCCTTTCCCCAGGTAGCATCCTTCTGCTTTTCCCCTTGGATACCTTTCATAGGAAACTTTTTACAACTTAGTAATAAACGCTATAACTACTTTTGTAAGTGTCCTTTTCTTCCTGCGACTTCAGACTATCAGGTGAAAGTTAGAGCCCAGCAGTTCTTGCTGAGATAGTATGAAGGCTATTTACTTAATCCTTTGATGTTTTTAGAATCAGGTGATAAGTGCCAGAAACTACAGTTTCTGGCCTCAGAGAATCACAGAAGGCAGGCCAACTACAGTAACATAGTAACTTAGATAAGTAAACTTTTATTATACAGCAACCCTAAATATCTCATAAGACAAAGACTTACCCCCGAATCTCATAAGACCAAGTCTTACCCCATGCTGATGCTCTTCCCCCTCCACTGCCTGAAGAAGAACTGACAGTAAGAAAGATTACTCCCCTAAGTGGGGGCTGGCCCCCAACATAGTGTGGCTCATTTCTCTGCATTCCACCATACAGGGAGCTAGCAGAGGAGAATCATAAGAGTGCCTTCACTGGAACACGCCCATGATTTACCCTGACTCTGGACTAGGACTTTCCAGATGAATGTAGAGTAACTTTTTGTGTATAAGACTCCCTTCCTGTGAATAATTTTATAATAGCTCAAGAGGAGATATGTGGGTCTGAGTAAAGGTGAGCTATCTGCTTTCTTAGTGTCATTCTTTCAATGTGAGGTTTCTTCCATTCACTTTGAAGCAGCCATCATACCCAAAGAAATCGACATTTGCCATATCCTGCAGGGCTCAGAGACAGACATATCTGGGCAATGATGTAATGAACCTTAACAGAAAGACATGTACGAAAAAGCTGATGTCAGTTGTCCATGCTTGCTCTGATAAAGAGCACCAACTAGAACAGCAATGTGAAAACTCAGCACATTTACTATATACATGTGAATTCAGGAGGTGGGCTTATCTTATACAGTTGAAAAGTGAGGCAGGTTTTGCCAATCTCCATTGGGAGTCTCTTTTAGGGACCTTAGGCTGCAGTCATCCTAGAGGAGGAAATTGGGATCGACAGTCTCTGCTCACATTGTCAATATTCACAGATCCACATTTTAGATATGCTGTCTTGTGATGCTGGCTCTTGTTGTAGTTCATAAGTGTCATTGATAGACATGAATATTAATTGCTTTTCCTCTTTGGCAGTTTGCAGAGGATTTTCTGGTACTATGGAAGCTAGACCTCAAAAAAGAAGCTTATAAGTTAAGTCCATCTGGAATAGTAGGAGTCTTGTGTCCTAAGTGCATGTTTTCAGGAATAGCGACTGACATTCAACCTCTGAGAAACAGAGACATCCAAAGGGCAACAACAATATCCTATATTGTCTTGGAGGAACTTAGGCTACCCTGGCCAACCACTCAAAAGGAGTTTTCTTCTGGCTGGTACTAGGGTTTTTGTTAACTTATGTCTTTCTACAGCAAATGGACACCATCACAGGAATCCAAAACTGGACATAGTGCAGTGATAAAAGACTTATGGGAATCATAGGCCCAGTGGATACAACTGAGGCATAGGTCTTACATCTGTGGCTCAGGGAACTTCTCAGAGGAGTGAATAGAAAAAATTTAAGAGCCAGAATACCAGGAGGTCTGCTGTGAGACTGTCTTTCTTAGAAATGGCTGAATAACAAGACATGAACAGTGACAAATGTCAGTAGGCATACTAAAACAGAAGGAGGGGAACTCCTCTGAGGTTCCAGACCTAGGCAAAGAACCACAGACAACTAACAACTGCTGAGAGAGGTAGTATTAGTCTCTCCCAAATATGAGCCCAATGATTGGTTATCTAATATAAGATGGTAATCTGTGACAGATATACACAACAGAAGAAAATAAACTCAGGACTAAAATCAACCAAGTATAAACAAAAAGGACTACATAAAGAATCACCAATACCAGAAGCTGGTTCTTTGAGAAAATTAACAAGATAGATAAACTCTTAGCCAGACTAACCAAGGGCACAGAGACAGTATCCAAGTCAACAAAATCAGAAATGAAAGGGAGACATAACAACAGAAACTGAGGAAATTCAAACAAAATCATCAGATCCTATTGCAAAAGCTTATACTCAACAAAACTGGAAAATCTGGATGAAATGGGGACAATTTTCTGGACAGATACCAGGTGCCAAAGTTAAATCAGGATCAAATGAACTATCTAAACAGTCCTGGAACCCACAAGAAATAGTAATAGTCATTCAAAGTCTCTCAACCAAAAACAGCCCAGGATCAGGTGGGTTTAGTTCAGAATTCTATCAGACCTTCAAAGAAGACCTAATACCAATACTTTTCAAACTATTCTCCAAAATAGAAACAGAAGGAACACTACCCAATTTGTTCTATGAAGTCACAATTATGCTCATACCTAAATCACACAAAGACCCAACAACGAGAACTTCAGAACAATTTTCCTTATGAATATTGATGCAAAAATACTCAATAGAATTCTCACAAAATGAATCCTAGAACATATCAAAATTATCATCTATCATGATCAAGTAGAGGAATGGTTCAATATATGGAAATCCATCAATGTTATTTACCATATAAACAAACTCTAAGAAAAAAGCCACATGATCATCTCATTAGATGCTGAGAAAGCATTTGACAAAATACAACATCCCTTCATGTTAAAAGTCTTGGAAAGATCAGGAGTTCAAGGCCCATACATAAACTTAGTAAAAGCAATATACAGTAATCCAGTAGCCAACATCAAACTAAATGAAAAGAAACTTGAAGCAATCCCACTAAAATCAGGGACTCGACAAGAGTGCCCACTCTCTCCCTTCCTATTCAATATAGTACTCTAAATCCTAGCCAGAGCAATTACACAACAAAAGGAGATCAAAGTGATACAAATAGGAAAGGAATTAGTCAAAATATCCCTATTTCTCTTTTTGCTGGGGCAGACTCCTAGCTGGTCTGCTCCTGTGAAGACACCATGTTCTAACCCATCCTAGAGGAACCACTGCATTCAGAGCAGCAGGGGAACCACTGCACTCCGAGCAGTTGAGGAAGCTGGGATCTCGGGTGTTCTAAAAGGCCAGGATCATAGGATTTCAGGATCCCAGAAGAAGCCTGAGTCCAAGGAACTCTTCCACCTAGGAGCTCAGGATCACAGGATCACAGAAACAGCTGGACTCTGAGGAGTTCTGACACAAGCAAGATAACAGAAGAGACAGGCTCTAGTCAGAGACAGTGAGTGCAGGTAGCACTAGAGATAACCAGATGGCAAAAGGCAAGTACAAGAACATAAGCAACAGAAACGAAGGTTACCTTACATCATCAGAACCCAGTTCTCCCACCATAGCAAGTCCTGGACACCCCATCTCTCCAGAAAAGCAGATTTAGATTAAAAATCACTTCTCATGATGATGATAGAGGACTTTAAGAAGGACATAAATAACTCCCTTAAAGAAATACAGGAGAACACAGGTAAACAGGTAGAAGCCCTTAAAGAGGAAATACAAAAATCCCTTAAAGAATTGCAAGAAAACAAAACCAAACAGGTGAAGGAATTGAACAAAACCATCCAGGATCTAAAAATGGAAGTAGAAACAATAAAGAAACCCCAAAGGGAGACTAATCTGGAGAAAGAAAATCTAGGAAAGAGATTAGGAGTCACAGATGCAAGCATCACCAACAAAATACAAGAGACAGAAGAGAGAATCTCATGTGCAGAAGATACCAAGGAAAACATTGACACAACTGTCAAAGAAAATGCAAAATGCAACAAACTCCTAACCCAAAATATCCAGGTAATCCAGGACACAATGAGAAGACCAAACCTAAGAATAATAGGTATAGATGAGAATGAAGATTCCCAACTTAAAGGTCCAGTAGATATCTTCAACAAAATTATAGAAAACTTCCCTAACCTAAAGAAAGAGATGCCCATAAACATACAAGAAGCCTACAGAACTCCAAATAGACTAGACCAGAAAAGAAATTCCTCCATTCACATAATAATCAAAGCATCAAAAGCAAAAATAAATAAATAAATAAATAAATAAATAAATAAATAAGTAAACAAAGAAAAAATTACTAAAAGCAGTAAGGGGGAAAAGGTCAAGTAACATATAAAGTCAGACCTATAAGTATTACACCAGACTTCTCACCAGAGACTATAAAAGCCAGAATATCCTGGACTGATATCATACAGACCCTAAGAGAACACAAATGCCAGCCCAGACTACTATGCCCAGCAAAATTCTCAATCACTGTAGATGGAGAAACCAAGATTTTCCATGACAAAACCAAGTTTACATAATATCTTTCCACAAATCCAGTCCTACAAAGGATAATAGATGGAAAACTCCAACACAAGGAGGGAAACTACAACCTAGAAAAAGCAAGAAAGTAATCTTCCAACAAACCCAAAAGAAGATAGAGACACAAACATAATTCCACCTCTAATAACAACAACAACAACAACAAAAAACCAGGAAGCAACAATGGTTTTTCCTTAATATCTCTTAACATCAATGGACTCAGTTCCCCAATAAAAAGACATAGACTAACAGACTGGATATGGAATTTTGCTGCATACAGGAAATGTACTTCAGTGACAAAGATAGACACTACCTCAGAGTAAAAGGCTGGACAACAATTTTCCAAGCAGATGGTCCCAAGAAACAAGCTGGAATAGCCATTCTAACAATGAGTAAAATTGAGTTTCAACCAAAAGTTATCAAAAAAGATAAGGAAGGACACTTCATACTCGTTAAAGGAAAAATCTACCAAGATGAACTCTCAATTCTGAACATCTATGCTCCAAATGCAAGGGCACCCACATACATAAAAGAAACTTTACTAAAGCTCAAAGCACACATTCCACCCCACACAATAATAGCGGGAGACTTCAACACCCCACTCTGAGCAATGGACAGATCATGGAAGCAGAAACTAAACAGAGAAACAGTGAAACTATCAGAAGTTATGAACCAAAGGGATTTAACAGATATCTATAGAATATTTCATCCTAAAACAAAAGAATATACCTTTTTCTCAGCACGTCATGGTACCTTCTTTAAAATAGACCATGTACTTGGTTACAAAAGAGGCCTCAACAGATACAAAAAGATTGAAATAATTCCTTGCATCCTATCAGATCACCATAGACTAAGGCTGGTCTTCAATAATAATAAAAACAATGTAAAGCCCACATACACATGGAACCGTAACAAAGCTCTACTCAATGATAACTTGACCATTGAAGAAATAAAGAAAGAAATTAAAGACTTTTTAGAATTTAATGAAAATGAAGGCTCTTTAAACCAAAACTTATGGGACACAATGAAAGCAGTGCTAAGAGAAAAACTCATAGCTCTAAGTGCTTACAAAAAGAAACTGAAGAGAGCATACACTAGCAACTTGACAGCACACCTGAAAGCTCTAGAACAAAAAGAAGCAAATACACCCAAGAGGAGTAGATGGCAGGAAATAAACTCAGGGCTGAAATCAACCAAGTAGAAACAAAAAGAAGTATACAAAATATCAACAAAACCAGGAGCTGGTTCTTTGAGAAAATCAACAAGATAGATAAACCCTTATCCAGACTAACCAGAGGGCAGAAAGACAGTATCCAAATGAATAAAATCTGAATGGAAAAGGGAGACATAACAACAGAAACTGAAGAAATTCAAAAAAATCATCAGATCCTACTTCAAAAGCCTATACACAATAAAACTGTAAAATCTGAATGAAATGGACAATTTTCTAGACAGATACCAGGTACCGAAGTAAAATCAGGAACAGGTAAACCATCTAAACAGTCCCATAACTCCTACAGAAATAGCAGCAGTCACTAAAAGTCTCCCCTCCAAAAAAAGCCCAGGACCAGATGGTTTTAGTGCAGAATTCTATCAGATCTTCAAGAAAGACCTAATACCAATTCTCTTTAAACTATTCCACAAAATAGAAACAGAAGGAACATTACTGAATTTGTTCTATGAGGCCACAATTATGCTCATTCCTAAACCACACAAAGACCCAACAATGAAGGAGAACTTTAGACCAATCTCCTTCATGAATATCTATGCAAAAATACTCAATAAAGCAGGGCAGTGGTGGTGCATGCCTTTAATCTCAGCACTTGGGAGGCAAAGGCAGGCGGATTTCTGAGTTCGAGGCCAGCCTGGTCTACAGAGTGAGTTCCAGGACAGCCAGGGCTACAAGAGAAACCCTGTCTCGAAAAACCTTAAAAAAAATGCTCAATAAAATTCTCACAAACTGAATCCAAGAACACATCCAAACAATCATCCACCATGATCAAGTCGGCTTTATCCCAGGAATGCAGGGATGGTTCAATATACAGAATTACAACAATGTAATCCACTATATAAACAAACTCAAAGAAAAAAAGCCACATGATCATCTCACTAGATGCTGACAAAGGATTTAACAAAAGTCAACATCCCTTCATGGTAAAGTCCTGGGAAGATCAGGAATTCAAGGCACAAACCTAAACATAGTAAAAGCAATATACAGTAAGCCAGTAACCAACATCAAACTAAATGGAGAGAAACTTGAAGCAATCCCACTAAGATCAGGGACTAGATAAGGCTGCCCATGCTCTCCCTACCTATTCAGCGTAGTACTGGAAGTCCTAGCCAGAGCAATTAGACAACAAAAGGAAGTCAAAGGGACACAAATAGAAAAGGAAGAAGTCAAAATTTCACTATTTGAAGATGATATGATAGTGTACTTAAGTGACCCCAAAGTGACCACCAGAGAACTCCTAAACCTGATAAACAACTTCAGCAAAGTGGCTGGTTATAAAATCAACTCAAACAAATCAGTAGCCTTCCTCTATGGGAAAGATAAACAGGCTGAGAAAGAAATTAGGGAAACGCCACCCTTCACAATAGTCACAAATATTATAAAATACTTTGGTGTGAATCTAACCAAGCAAATGAAAGATCTGTATGACAAGAACTACAAGTCTCTGAAGAAAGAAATCGAGGATCTATGAAGATGGAAAGATCTCCCAGGCTCATGGGTTGGCAGGATTAATATCGTAAAAATGGCCATCTTGTCAAACACCGTCTACAGATTCAATGCAAACCCCATCAAAATTCCAACTCAATTCTTCATAGAGGTAGAAAGAGCAATTTGCAAATTCATTTGGAATAACAACAACAACAACAACAACAAAACAGGATAGTGAAAACTATTCTCAACAACAACAAAAAAGAACTTCTGGAGGAATCACCATCCCTGACCTCAAGCTGTTTTAAAAAGAAATAGTGATAAAAACTACACAGTATTGGTACAGAGACAGGCAGGAAGCTCAATGGAATAGAATTGAAGACCCAGAAATTAATCCACACACCTATGGTCACTTGATCTTTGACAAAGGAGCTAAAACCATCCAGAGGAAAAAGGACAGCATCTTTAACAAATGGTGCTGGTTCAACCGGAGGTCAACATGTAGAAGAATGAAAATAGATCCATTCTAATTTCCTTGTACAGAGCTCAAGTCCAAGTGGATAAAGGACCGTCACATAAAACCAGATACACTGAAACTAATGGAAGAGAAGTTGGGGAAGAGACTCGAATACTTGAGCACAAGGGAAAAGTTCCTGAAGAGAACACCAATGACTTATGCTCTAAGATCAAGAATTGACAAATGGGACCTCAAAAAATTGCAAAGCTTCTGTAAAGCAAAGGACACTGTCAATAGGTCAAAACGGCAACCAATAGATTGGGAAAAGATCTTTACCAATCCAAATCTGATAGAGGGCTAATATCCAATATATACAAAGAACTCAAGAAATTAGACTCCAGACAACCAAATAACTCTATTAAAAATGGGGTACAGGGCCCCACAGTGGTGGTGCACGCCTTTAATCCCAGCACTTGGGAGGCAGAGGCAGGAGGAATTCTGAGTTCAAGGTCAGTCTGTTCTACAGAGTGAGTTCCAGGACAACCAGGGCTATACAGAAAAACCCTGTCTCGAAAAACAAAAACAAAAAAACCAAAACAACAACAACAACAACAACAAAACCCAGAAAGGCTACAGAGGTAAACAGATAATTTTCAACTGATAAAACTAGAATGGCAGAGAAGCACCTAAAGAAATGTTCAACATCCTTAGTCACCAGGGAAATGCAAATCAAAACAACCCTGAGATTTCACCTCACACCAGTGAGAATGCCTAAGATCAAAAAGTTAGGTGTTAGCAGATGCTGGCAAGGATATGGAGAAAGAGGAACACTCCTCCATTGTTGATGGGATTGCAAGCTGGTACAACCACTCTGGAAATCAGTCTGATGGTTCCTCAGAAAGTAGGACATAGTATTACCTATAGATCCAGTGATACCACTCCTGGGCATATACACAAAAGATGCTTGAACATATAACAAGGACATATGCTACACTACATTCATAGCAGCCTTATTTATAATAGCCAGAAGCTGGAAAGAACCCAGATGTCCTTCAGCAGAGGAATGGATACAGAAAATGTGATACATTTACACAATGGAGTACTGCTCAGCTATTAAAAACAATGAGTTCATGAAATTCTTAGGCAAATAGATGGAACTAGAAAATACCATACTGAGTGAGGTAATCCAATCACAAAAGAACATATAGTATGCACTCATTGATAAGTGGGTATTAGCCCCAAATCTCACAATACCCAAGACATAACTCACAGACCACATGAAGCTCAAAAGAAAGACTAAAGTGTGAGTGTTTCGGTCCTTCTTAGAAGGAGCAGCAAAATACTCACAGGAGCAAATATGAGTCAATGTGTGGGGCAGAAACTGGAGGAGAGACCATCCAGAGGCCAGCTCATTTGGAGATCCCTCCCAGAAGCAATCAACATCTTAGCATCCTACCTTCCTATCTTCCTACATTCCTACCTTCCTAACGTTCAC
>NW_021604924.1:17612-25554 GCF_004785775.1 Grammomys surdaster | reverse complement strand
TGGTGCTGGACCATGGCCCTTAGTTCAATGGCATTTATCCCAGCAACCTAGTCTCAAAAGTTTGCTCACTGCCTAATAGTTGCTGTCATGGAACATGATCTGTATATTAACCTTGAACCAAGAGATCTGCTTGTCTCACACACTTGATTTGTGCACAACCATGCTTGGAACTAATTTTATCTTTAGGTTTACCAAATAAAGAAAACTATTCTTTGCTTTCTTTGTTCTAGGTTGGCCTTGAACTCAGAAATTACCTTGCCTCTCTCTCTTAAGACTAAAGATGTATACTATCATGAATAAACACAAAGCTTTTCAGAGCCAGTATTCTCAAGATCTCTATCCAAAGTTACTGTAATACCGCAGCATGATTTGGACCAAAACCCTGTTTTCTAGCCCATGATTTGTAACTCTCATTTTTCTCCCATTTATGGATTTTAGTTCACAACATATATAGTCATGTTGACAACTGTCATGAGCCATCCCTGTCCATCTCTTGGCCATTTGATCAGAATCTTATCTTCTTTTGTCCAAATCAAAAAAAATAACTGCAGCATTAAAAGGCCTATATAATATAAATCATCCCTTTCTCAACTGAAAATCTACAAAGAGAATCCCTAGCTGGGGAGTATATTTCTCCCTGGTCAATTCTCAGTTACTTCCATTTAGTATCTTTGGATACATGATTTAAAACCATTCTACTTCCTGATACATTGTTGTGAACACTATATTTGAACCCCTCCATTTTGTACTTTCTGTGTATCATTTTACTCTACTTCTTCAAAAGTTTCCCATAAGAGTGAACAACAGAACAAAGTCTAATCTAGGTCTCTTTGAGGCTCCCTTTATTAATGGTATTAATTTACATCTCTTTAAATTACCCTCCAGAAAACTCTGAAGACAAGCGCATAAGGAAGCCCCATTCTTCACCAAAATAACAAAAGATATTTTCTAAGCCTCACATTAATTATCTTCTCGTATGAAATCTACTGTGCTAAGCCACCTCATTTAAAATCACTCTTAGCACCACTCTCTGTCCTGCTGCTAATACTTCAGCATACTAAGCTCCATTTAAAGCATCCAAACAGCCAGAATCGAATTTCCAACAAAAACAACAACATGGACAGATCTATCACAATGATAACCCAGTCACTTGTACCCACTTCTATGTTAGTTAAGGATTCATCAGAGTGAAGAGACCCCATGAGAAAGACAACACTTATTGAGGATGACAGTCAATTTGGGTTGACTGACAACCTAAAGATTCCTTCAATTAACAGGATGGCAGGAATTCAGACACCATTCAGGATTACATAGTGCTAAAGGCACCAGGGAAGGCAGGTTATTCTCTTTCACATGCAGCCAGGAAGATGGTTTTAACCAAGCTGGCCCGACCTGAGATTTTCATGAATCCTCCATTATGACACACTTCCTATGACAAAGCCACCCCATTCTCAGGAAGGCCACATACCTGTTTAGTGCAAAATTCATGTAGGCTAAGCACAGTGAAACAATCAAAACCATTCTATGGCACCTATTTGCCTCTGCAGAAAAAAAAAGAGATTATGTTATGGGGGCTATACAAAGCTAAAGGACCTTAGAAAGTATCCAATGCCAAAAACCCATAGTCTAGTCAAGACTTAAAATACTCAGAATCCTAAGTATCCTTTTCTCTTCCTGAACTCTCTGAAATTGATAATTCATTCCAGCATCAAATAAAAGCTTAACATCCGATCACATATGTACAACATCATAGGGTATATATAAATATTTCAAAACTTCACAGTGATGATACTCCTTCAAATGAAGCCAAAAATCCAACTGCAAAAATTTCAATTCCTGCACTGACTTTACTGATGTCCAACTCTTTTCAGGTTTGCAAACTATAATCCAATTGTGCTGTATAAAAGAAACTGTCACCTTTGTCTTGTGCTGGTTCCAATCCCTGATAGCTGTTTTCCTCAAAAGGCATCCCACAGGGTTCAATGAGGATCATCTGGGCTCTTACAAAAAGAGCTTGGGTTTCACCTTTCAGCTCTAGTTTCTGTGTGACCATAAGTTCCTGCCAATAGTACTCCACTGTTGCTGCTCTTCCTTGTGGTCATCCGATTTTACTGGACTCTCAAATACACCAAGTTCTTCTGCTTCCACCAGGCAGCACTTTCACCATGAGCCTCTCCTAGGCAGTCTTCAAGGTACCATTCTTCAACTTCATTGTATAACCCCTTTCAGTCCTTGGGGCCACCTTAGTGTCTCTGACACATGGTGTTTGGAGGGAGTATAAGTAGGACTCAAGGGACTAGGAGAGGGCCTTGTCTTGATTGCATAGGTAAACACTTCTTGGTCTTTTGTGTTCACTGATCTTTATTTCCTTAAGAAAAGGATAGCTGAGAATTTTTCCTGATGTACATGCTAGTCCGAAGCCTCCTGCTGATTAGTGCCTTCAGCTGAGTCCTGACTGTTCCTACTACTTTGTGCCACTGCTACTGCTATCCTCACATTACTGAACTGGCTTGCTGGTATAGCCATGAAGAGTTTCAGAGTGGATCCAACTGCTGCTGCCAACCTGTGAACAGAGCTGCTCATTAGATGTCATAGCAGATTGGAGTTGCTCCAAAGAACCATTTCGAAACTGGTCCACTTCCTCCATTTCCTTTCTTTTTCAATACATCTGGTGGGTGGTGAGCTAGAACTAAAATTATGAAAGTCATGAAAAACAGGCTTTCAAAAATTACAGTTACACACTGTCTAGTGGGAATACTATTGTATTGAAAGATTAAGTATATCATGCAATACAATAGAAGCTGGTAACATTGTATCCCAGGGACCATGAAATTTCACTCCTTCAGCCATCAGAATATTTAACAAAACTTCAAAAGAAAAATCAGGGACGTTAACACAAGCAAAGCTGTAGCACAATGTTCAGAGTAAACAAAAACAATCACGTTTGGGGCACCACTAGAGGACATCTGTCAAGGTGCTGTTTAACAGTTTGAAGCATTCTTCTCATCCACATATAAAGGAACCTGCTGCACAAGTTTACAGATATCATATGACACAGTCTTAGAAGCCTTTTGAGCTGAAGTTTCTGATGAAAAGGTGGTTTCTAAGCCCTGTACTATTGACACATAAATACTTCATCTTCCCAGGGCTATCATCCTGATAACTAAAAGACAGAAGGATATTTTTTGAGTCAGTTGGAAGAGGCATTTACAATTTTGGCTTCTTCTCAAGTGTCATCAAGTTCATGGTGAATTTCACAAGGATTCTCCCCTGTAAGCCTTTAGCTTAGTTCCTGCAACATGTGTGACAGATAAGTGATTCTTAATCAAGATAAAACTAATTTGATGCCAGAATAATAGTCAAGATTTCATTGAATTATAGATTTTTCAGTCTGTATTGCTAATAACTTATTGCAAAATATCTTTATAAAATAGCTCATTATTCTTATCACAAATAAGAACACCTCCAAGAAGCTCTACAGATAGCTATATGTAAGAGTACTGACTGCTCTTATCAATGAACTATATTCAATTCACTGACCAACAAAGTGATTTACAGCTCTTTGTGGCTGAGGTTGTACAGGAACTAACACTTTCTTTTATTTTTTTAAATGTTCACACTATTTTTTAAACAATTATAATTCTGCCAACATTAAGTCTACAAAGACATATCAAAAGACACATCTATCAGACATCTACTGGTAACATTGCTACAGTTATAATCATATTTAAAATTTCTGTTATTATATTGATAATGGCTAACCCCCAAATATAATGATGCTTCATGAAACCTGCTACTTTGGCATGCATTTCCTTCTTTCTTTTTTATACATACTTTATTTATTTTTTCTCAAATCGTAATTCATTCACACAGGTGTTGTAAACACAGAAAGGCAGGATGTGGGGAATGGGATGACACTGGAGAGTGGGTGTTTAGGGGGAATACAGATATCTTTCAGAACCGGGTATGGGTTGGGTGAAGATTCAGAGGACAGTTCACTATGACTCTGCCTATGACTCACTTCTCCTTTTCTAAGGTGGGAAACCATTTTACATTTTTTTTTTTTTTGGTTTTTCGAGACAGGTTTTCTCTGTATAGACCTGGCTATCCTAGAACTCACTCTGTAGACCATGCTGGCCTAGAATTCAGAAATCTGCCTGTCTCTGCCTTCCAAGTGCTGGGATTAAAGGTGTGTGCCACCACCACCCTGGAGAACTGACACTTTTAATGGATGAGTGCACACAAGTGGATAATTTACTATAACAAGTCAAGTGATAGCAAGGAACGTTAAAACAACACACAGGCATATATCTGTGATTTGAAGGACAGCTTGGTCTACAAGTTAAGTCTAAAGGAAAAATGGGGCATTAGGCCCATCACTGGTTTTAAATCTAGCTGCAGAAGGCTATAAAGAGGACCTGGGGCAATAGGTGGACTGTTCTGTGTGCCCTTGAGGCCTTCAGCTTCCCTGGTATGAGCCTGGAGTATGGTGGGAAGTGAAAATAAGCCCACTACACACCCTCAAAACTTAGGTATACTTACCAGGGGATACAGGATGGTATCTCATGTACCCTTCAGTATGAGTTCTGGTGGGTGTTGCCCCACAAAGTTATCCAGCTATCTGACCACCTCAGAGGTCCACAGGGGCTGGCCGCCCACTTCACAATATCTCCTGCAAGCCACCTAGCACCCTGAACTGAGGACAAGGACATATCCAAAGAAGGAATGAATATTCCATCCCTACCTGCCCCCTTGACAACCAGGCCCTGGCCTTTGGCTCACAATTCTAAGCATCTACTAAGTCAGCATCTCCAGGGGACCAGGAAACCAGGCAACCATTATGAGCTAATGCCAGCTCCTTCACAATCTCTCCCCTCTCTATAACCCTACACCCCACCTCCACCATACCCCAGTCCTTCACCAACCACCACACAGCACTCAGGGGATGCTTTAATAACCTACATTCCTCCAAAGTACCCCAGTCACTTTCACTATGGATCCTTCTATCCCTTTCCTAGTACACACAAACCTGCCTATCATGTGCTAGGCACACATGAAACACAGAGCTCACAGAAAGGATTCAAGTGGACCAAAGATGACAGACACCTAGACAAAAAGCACAATGAGCATTTCTCACTTGTACCACCAAGATACCCGCAGTACAACCTTTGCCCTCACCAACTCCTCTTATACTGATTCACACCAAGAACCTTAGAGTGTGCCCATTAGAAATTCTCAAGGTGTCTTCAAACTTTCTCTCCAATGCTCACTACCACAGGATGATAACTGGATGGCAGCCACATATCTATCTGTCTGTCTATCTATCTATCTATCTATCTATCTATCTATCATCTATCTACCTATTAATCTATCTATGCATCTATCTATCTATCTATCTATCCATCTATCATTTATCTATCAATCTAATAATCTACCTAACTACCTATCTTTTTATATATCTATCAAAGTATCTATCTATGTGTCTATCTATTTATCTATGAATCTATCTATCTATCTATCTATCTATCTATCTATCTATCTATCTATCCATCTATCCATCCATCTATCTATGTATCTATGTATCTATGTATCTATCTATCTATCTATCTATCTATCTATCTATCTATCTATCTATCTACCTAACTTCTTAAGTAAATACATATCTACCTACTTACCTAGCTAACTACATGAGTATTTGTGGACACATCTCCTACTCTCCGCTTGTGGCTGGCAAATATATCCACTTCCTGGTACATTGTCTAGGGTAGAAGGGCCTCTCTGTTTACAAGATGATGTATGCTATGGTCCTGTGAGAAATGCATTTCACTGTCCACCAGCAAGCGTTCCTTTCATGAGCACTGAGCATCTCCAGAAGTCCTCCCCTTCACTGCCCTTAAGTCATATCATTATTTAACAACCAATTCTGTCGATATCTTTATTTAATAATCAATTATGTAATAAACTATTCTGTCAATATCTTTATTTAAAAAAGAATACTGTCAGTATCTTAATTTAATAATCAGTTCTGTCAATATCTTTATTTAAAAACAGTTTCTGTCAATATCTTTATTTAATAACCAATTCTGTGTATATCTTTTTTAATAAACATTTCTGTCAATATCTTTATTTGATAACCAAATTTGTCAATATCTTTATATAATAATCAATTCTGTAATAAGCAGTTCTGTCAATATCTTTATTTAAAAACCAATTCTATAAATATCTTTATTCAATAATCAATTCTGTAATAACCAATTCTGTCAATATCTTTATTTAATAACTAATTCTGTCAATATCTTTATTTAGAAACCAATTCTGTCTATATCTTTATTTAATAAACAATTCTGTCAATATATTTATTTACAAAGCAATTCTGTCAAAATATTTATTTAATAAAACATTCTTTCAATATTTTTATTTAAAACCCATTCTGTCAACATCTTTATTTAATAAACAATTCTGTCAATATCTTTATTTAAAAACCAATTCTGTCAATATCTTTATTTAAAAAAGAGTTCTGTCAATATCTTTATTAATAAACAATTCTCTCTCTCAATATGTTTATTTAATAAACAATTCTCTCAATGTATTTATTTAATAACCAGTACTGTTAATATCTTTATTTAATAACCAATTCTGTCAATATTTTGGTTTAATAACCAGTTCTGTCACGATCTTTATTTAATAACCAGTTCTGTTACTATCTTTATTTAAAAATCAATTCTGTGATTATCTTTATTTAAAAACCAATTCTGTCAATATCTTTATTTAATAATCAATTATGTAATTACCAATTCTGCCAATTTCTTTATTTAATAAACAGTTCTGTCACTATCTTTGTTTAATAACCAATTCTGTCTGGCAATATATTTATTTAATAACCAATTGTCTGAATATCTTTATTTAGTAATCAATTATGTAATAACCATTCTGTCAATATCTTTATTTAAAAACCAATTCTGTCAATATCTTTATTTAATAAACAATTCTGTCAGTATCTTTATTTAATAAACAGTTCTGTCAATATCTTTATTTAACAAGCAAATCTCTCAATATCTTTCATTAATAATGAATAATGTCAATGCATTTATTTAAAAACCAGTTCTGTCAATATTTTATTTAATAACCAATTCTGTCAATATCTTTAATAAGCCATTCTGTCAATATCTTTAATTAATAACCGATTCTGTCAGTATCATTTTTAATAACCAGTTTGGTCAATATCTTTATTTAAAAACCATTTCTGTCAGTATTTTTATTTAATAACCAATTCTGTCAATATATTAATTTATTAAACAGTTCTCTCAATATATTTATTTAATAACCGATTCTGTCAATATCTTTATTTAATAATCAATTTTGTCAATGTCATTATTTAATAACCAATTCTGTCAATATCTTTATTTAAAAAGGGTTTCTGTCAATATCTTTATTTAATAACCAATTCTGTCAATCTCTTTATTTAACAATCAATTCTGTAATAAGCAGTTCTGTCAATGTCTTTATTTAAAAACCAATTCTGTAAATATCTTTATTTAATAATCAGTTCTGTAATAACCAATACTGTCAATATCTTTATTTAACAACCAATTCTGTTAATAGCATTATTTAATAACCAATTCTGTCAATATCTTTACTTAAACAACAATTCTGTTTATATCTTTGTTTAAAAACCAATTCTGTCAATATCTTAATTTAAAAACCAATTCTGTCAATATCTTTATTTAATAACCAATTTTATAATACCGTATTCTGTCAATATCTTTATTTAATAACCAATTCTGTCAGTATCTATTTAATAATCAATTCTGAAATAACCACTTCTGTCAATATGTTTATTTAATAACCAATTCTGTCAATATCTTTATTTTATAATCAGTTCTGTAATAACAAATACTGTCAATATATTTATTTAACAACCAATTCTGTCAATATCTTTAAT
>NW_021604924.1:4755-17602 GCF_004785775.1 Grammomys surdaster | reverse complement strand
AATATCTTTATTTAATTATCAATTCTGTCAATATCTTTATTTAAAAAGCAATTCTGTCAACATTTTTATTTAAAAACCAGTTCTGTCAATATCTTTATTTAATAACCAATTCTGTCTGTCAATATCTTTATTTAATAACCAATTCTGTCAATATCTTTATTTAAAACCAATTCTGTCAACATCATTATTTAAACACCAATTCTGTCAATATCTTTATTTAAATCCAATTCTGTCAATATCGTTATTTTATAATCAGATTTCTAATAACCAATTCTGTCAATTTCTTTATTTAATAAACAGTTCTGTCAATATCTTTATTTAAAAACCAATTCTGTCAATATCTTTATTTAAAAACCAATTCTGTCCATGTCTTTATTTAATACAAAATTCTGTAAGTATCTTTTTTTTTTATTTTTTATTTTTTTTATTATTAATTTCTTTTTTTTTTTGAAGATGAAATGCTTTTTTATAGCATGTTTTACAAGGGGAGGGGGTAAGAGGGTCCAGGTGGTGGAAAAGTACAAAATCTTCTTGGCCTGTGCCTTGAAACATGTCATGGTCTATATGGTACACTGCCTTGAATTATGATCTACCTGCAGTTCTTCAGAAGATATGGTACACTGCTTGAGTTATGGTCTCCCTGCTATTCTTAAGAAGACATGGTACTCTGCTTTGAGTCTATATGCAGTTGCTAAGCAGGGTCTTGCAGTTGCCAAGCTTCAGAGGACATTGTGCAGGTGGGGAAAGTTAGGGGGTAAGGGTAAAGGCGAGGGTCCTGGCTTCTGGCATCTCCCCCTTCTCTGTTTAGTTAGAGAAGGCGTCTTGTGTTCAATCCCAACTATGTGAGTTTTGAATTTGGATGTCTAATTATGGGGGTTCTTAGACAAGTTCACAACCCCAAAACACTGATGTGAGTCGAGTCACATCGATGGTCGAAGGCTTTAGGCTGTCGACGATGGGCAACGTCAAGGGACTCTGATGTGGGTGAAAGGAGGGTGAGAGCCCTGTCTTAGGCCATGTAGGCTGCACCCACTCCCAGCACCACGCACTCCTTTTCGGCTGCATTGGGTGGGCCCCTGGGAAGTGGACCTACAATAATCCCGTCATTGGGCTATCTCACAGCCATCCTAGTCTCTTGTAAGTGTTCAAGTTACCAACCATTTGTCAGTTTGGGGTGTAATATTGTCATAAAGGAAGGCTCCCCAATGTTAGCGGCCATATCAAGGGTGGCCTTGGTTTAGGAAAAAGCCAATTTTTGTTGTGGTGATCAAGAGGCCAAGCTCTCTAGCGAGAGAAATGAGGGCAAAGCCAGGCATACCAGGAACCCTTCTGGAGGGCATGGAAGTCTAGGGGTAGACCGTAGGGGGAGGCAGGGGAGCTGACAGCTGTGTCAGTCTCCTGCGGAGTCACTTCTGGATTCTCTGCAATTTTCAGCTGATGGTAATGAACTTCAACTGCCTTCTTGATGGCAGCATCAACCTGGTTCCGTGGACGACAGGTCGCGGGCGATGATCTCTGTCTTGCTCAATCTTGATGTCGTGCTCACATCCTCTCAATGAGGGTCCATCCGGATGGGACCGTGCCTCAAGCCCCACGTCTGGGTGCCACTTGACCCGACCGGCGGGTCCTGGTTATTCGTGGGGGCGAGGAGGACTGCAACCTGCTATTCTTCAGAAGATATAGTACACTGCTTGAGTTATGGTCTCCCTGCTATTCTTCAGATGATATGGTACACTGCTTTGAGTCTATCTGCAGTTGCCAAGCAGGATCTTGCAGTTGCCCAGCTTCAGGGGATCTTGTGCAGGTGGGAAAAGGTAGGGGGTGAGGGTAAGGGCGAGGCTCCTGGCTTCTGGTACATCTGGGTTAGAACTTCTAATAGCAGGCATCACGGGTGATTCAATTTTACCTGGAAAGAAAAAAGAAGGGGATTCTCAGGGAGATTTCTCTTCCCTGGATGTAAATTGTTATTCATCGTATTTATGATTGGGCCTGGCTTTGTGAGGGTATCTATTTTTTTCATTAATATTTGTGGTAGCCGGTTAGCTGTGCCTTCTGTGGTATTGGACAGGCATATCAGTCCTCGGCTCCATAAGGGAACTGGGACTGGGGCATTCCCTTTATGGGTATGAGGGTCCTTCCCCATATCTGTGGCAAAGTTTTGTTGGTCTTGGTGGTGCCCGAGGTCACCAACATGGTCAGCAAGAGATTTGCCATGAGCTTTCAGCTTTAGAGAGAGAAAAGTGAACAAGGCATGATGGAGAGTATTTCAGGGGGACTCCTTCTGAGGGGGTACCATTCCCCCTCTTTTGTTTTTAAAGCCAATTTTTCAGAGTTCTTGTAAAATCAGGGCAGAAGTGCCAACAGTTGCTCCTTCCACACTCAGAGAGTCATGAAGGCCTTATTTAAGGATATATAAATCTATATTAATAATCTTTTGTCAAAGGACTTTTATAGCTCCACTGACAATTAATCAGACTATATGATATATCGATTAGAAATAGCTTTTTCTACTTTTTGTGAGATTACCTCTCTTTTGTCAATTAACTGTTGAGGAAGTTAGGGTTTACCTCTCTCTTGAGAATATTGAACAGAGATTTAAATTCTTTTGTGGAGAGCTTAAAATAGTATCTTAGCCAATTTGCATCTCCTAGAAACTTTTGAGATTAATTTAAAATAAATAGACTCCCTTTTTTTAAATCCTTTATCTGTGTGGGGTTTTTATTGGGTATTATACGTATTTACCTTTCAATGTTGTCTCCTTTCTCATTCTCCCCCCAAATCCCTTATCCCCTGCCCCTTCCTCCTAATTTTTGTGATGGTGTGCTCCAAACATCCTCCCAGTCCCATCTCCCTGCTCTCGAATTCCAACACAGTAGGGGATCCAAACTTTTGGGGACCTTGGCCCTCCACTTTCACTGGAGTCTAAGAAGGTCACCCTCAATTCCCTATACAGGTGCGTGAGTCCCTCCCTTTGTGTTCTCTGGTTGGTGGTTTAGACTTTGGGAGTTCTGGTTGAAACTTTTGATGCTCCTTCTAAAAAGGACCAACGCATTCATACTTTGGTCTTCCTTCTTCTATGTGAGTTTTATGTGGTCTATATGAAGATTCTTAGAAATTGTGAGCTTTTGGGCTAATATCTACTTATCAGTGAGTGCATACCATGTATGTTCCTTTGAGATTGGGTCATCTCACTCAAGATGA
The DNA here is from genome assembly GCF_004785775.1 of Grammomys surdaster. NCBI lineage: Eukaryota > Metazoa > Chordata > Mammalia > Rodentia > Muridae > Grammomys > Grammomys surdaster. The sequence goes on along the minus strand of NW_021604924.1, from coordinate 14,401 downwards.
TATTTTCCAGCTCCATCCATTTGCCTAGGAATTTTGTGAACTGATTGTTTTTAATAGCTGAGTAGTACTCCATTGTATAAATGTACCACATTTTCTGCATCCATTCTTCTGTTGAAGGGCATCTGGGTTCTTTCCAACTTCTGGCTATTATAAATAAGGCTGCTATGAACATGGTGGAGCATGTGTCCCTGTTGTATGTTGAAACTTCTTTTGGGTATATGCCCAGGAGTGGTATAGCTGGGTCCCTAGGTAACGCTATGTTCAATTTTCTGAGATACTGCCAGACTGCCTTCCATAGTGGTTGTACCAGTTTACAATCCCACCAACAGTGGAGGAGTGTTCCTCTTTCTCCACATCCTCGCCAACATGTACTGTCACCTGTGTTTTTGATCTTAGCCATTCTGACTGGTGTGAGGTGGAATCTCAGTGTTGTTTTCATTTGCATTTCCCTGATGACTAGGGATGCTGAACACTTCTTTAGGTGCTTCTCAACCATTCGAGCTTCCTCAGTTGAGAATTCTTTGTTCAGCTCTGTGCTCCATTTTTTAATAGGGTTCTTTGATTGTCTAGAGTCTAATTTCTTCAGTTCTTTGTATACCTTGGATATTAGCCCTTTATCAGATGTAGGGTTGGTGAAGATCTTTTCCCAATCTGTTGGTTGCCGCTCTGTCCTATTGACTGTGTCCTTTGCTTTACAGAAGCTTTGCAGCTTTATGAGGTCCCATTTGTCAATTTTTGGTCTTAGAGCACAGGCCATTGGCGTTCTGTTCAGGAACGTTTTCCCTGTGCCTATGTATTCCAGGCTTTTTCCCAGTTTCTCTTCTATTAGTTTCAGTGTGGCTGGTTTTAGGTGGAGGTCCTTAATCCACTTGGAATTGAGCTTTGTACAAGGAGATAAGTATGGATCAATTTTCATTTTTCTACATGCTGACCACCAGTTGGACCAGCACCATTTGTTGAAAATGCTATCTTTTTTCCATTCGATGGTTTTAGCCCCTTTGTCAAAGATTAAGTTACCATAGGTATGGGGGTTCATTTCTGGATCTTCTATTCTATTCCACTGATCCTCCTGCCTGTCTCTGTTCCAATACCATGCAGTTTTTATCACTATTGCTTTGTAGTACAGCTTGAAGTCGGGGATGGTGATTCCTCCAGAAGTTCTTTTATTGCTGAGAGTAGTTTTCGCAATCCTGGGTTTTTTGTTATTCCAAATAAATTTTAAGATTGCTCTTTCTATCTCTGAGAAGAATTGAGTGGGAATTTTGATGGGGATTGCATTAAATCTGTAGATGGCTTTTGGCAAAATAGCCATTTTTACTATGTTAATCCTTCCAATCCATGAGCATGGGAGATCTTTCCATCTTCCGAGATCGGCTTCGATTTCTTTCTTCAGGGGAATGAAGTTCTTGTCATACAGGTCTTTTACTTGCTTGGTTAGGTTCACACCAAGGTATTTTATATTATCTGTGACTATTTTGAAGGGTGTCATTTCCATAATTTCTTTCTCAGCCAGTTTATCTTTTGAGTAGAGGAAGGCTACTGATTTGCTTGAGTTAATTTTATATCCAGCCACTTTGCTAAAGTTGTTTATCAGGTTTAGGAGTTCTCTGGTGGAAGTTTTGGGGTCACTTAAGTATACTATCATATCATCTGCAAATGGTGAGATTTTGACTTCTTCCTTTCCAATTTGTATCCCTTTGACCTCCTTGTGTTGCCTAATTGCTCTGGCTAGGACTTCCAATACTATATTAAATAAGTAGGGGGAGAGTGGGCAGCCTTGCCTAGTCCCTGATTTTAGTGGGATTGCTTCAAGTTTCTCTCCATTTAGTTTAATGCTGGCTACTGGTTTGCTGTAAATTGCTTTTACTATGTTTAGGTATGGGCCTTGAATTCCTGACCTTTCCAAGACTTTTATCATGAAGGGGTGTTGAATTTTGTCAAATGCTTTCTCAGCATCTAGTGAGATGATCATGTGGTTTTTTTCTTTGAGTTTGTTTATATAATGGATTACATTGATGGATTTCCGAATATTGAACCAACCCTGCATTCCTGGGATGAAGCCAACTTGATCGTGATGGATAATTGTTTTGATGTGTTCTTGAATTCGGTTCGCTAGAATTTTATTGAGTAATTTTGCATCAATGTTCATAAGGGAGATTGGCCTGAAGTTCTCTTTCTTTGTTGGGTCTTTGTGTGGCTTAGGTATGAGTGTAATTGTGGCTTCAAAGAATGAGTTGGGTAGTGTACCTTCTGTTTCTATTTTGTGGAATAGTTTGAAAAGAATTGGGATTAGGTCTTCCTTGAAGGTCTGATAGAATTCTGCACTAAAACCGTCTGGTCCCGGGCTTTTCTTTGTAGGGAGACTTTTAATGACTGCTTCTATTTCTTTTGGGGTTATGGGACTGTTTAGATGGTTTATCTGGTCCTGATTTAGCATTGGCAACTGGTATTTGTCTAGGAAATTGTCCATTTCATCCAAATTTTCCAATTTTGTTGAATATAGGGTTTTGTAGTAGGATCTGATGATTTTTTTTAATTTCCTCAGTTTTTGTTGTTATGTCACCCTTTTCAGTTCTGATTTTATTAATTTGGATACTGTCTCTCTGCCCTCTGATTAGTCTAGCTAAGGGTTTATCTATCTTGTTGATTTTCTCAAAGAACCAGCTCCTGGTTTTATTGATTCTTCGGATAGTTCTTTTTGTTTCAATTTGGTTGATTTCAGCCCTGAGTTTAGTTATTTCCTGCCTTCTACTCCTCTTGGGTGTATTAGCTTCTTTTTGTTCTAGGTCTTTCAGGTGCTCTGTCAAGCTGTTAGTGTATGCTCCCTCCAGTTTCTTTTTGTAGGCACTTAGAGCTATGAATTTTCCTCTTAGCACTGCTTTCATTGTATCCCATAGATTTTGGTATGATGTGTCATCATTTTCATTAAATTCTAAAAAGTTTTTAATTTCTTTCTTTATTTCTTCCCTTACCTGATTATCAAGGAGTAGGGTGTTGTTCAGTTTCCATGTAAATGTGGGCTTTCCATTCTCTTTGTCATTTTTGAAGACCAGCCTTAGACCATGGTGATCTGATAGGATGCAGGGACTTATTTCAATTTTCTTATATCTGTTGAGGCCTGTCTTGTGCCCAATTATATGGTCTATTTTGGAGAAGGTACCATGAGGTGCTGAGAAAAAGGTATATTCTTTTGCTTTAGGGTGAAATGTTCTATAGATATCTGTTAAGTCCATTTGGTTCATAACTTCTGTTAGTTTTACTGTATCTCTATTAAGTTTCTGTTTCCATGATTTATCCATTGCTGAGAGTGGGGTGTTGAAGTCTCCCACTATTATTATGTGAGGTGCAATGTGTGTTTTGAGCTTTAGTAAGGTTTCTTTTATGAAATTCGATGCTCTTGTATTTGGCGCATAGATATTCAGAATTGAGAGTTCATGTTGGTTGACTTTTCCTTTGACAAGTATGAAATGCCCTTCCTTATCCTTTTTGATAGTTTTAAGTTGAAAGTTGATTTTATTCGATATTAGAATGGCTACTCCCGCTTGTTTCTTAGTGCCATTTGCTTGAAAAATTGTTTTCCAACCTTTTACTCTAAGGTAGTGTCTGTCTTTGTCACTGAGGTGGGTTTCCTGTAAGCAGCAAAAAGCTGGGTCCTGTTTGCGTATCCAGTCCGTTAGCCTATGCCTTTTTATTGGGGAATTGAGTCCATTGATGTTAAGAGATATTAAGGAGAGGGTGTTCTTGCTTCCTGTCATTTTTGCTAATAGTGGAGACATTGTTTGTGTGGTTATCTTCTTTTGGGTTTGATGGAAAAGGATTATTTTCTTGCTCTTTCTGGGGTATGATTGCCCTCCTTGTATTGGAGCTTTCCTGCTATTATCCTTTGTAAAGCTGGATTTGTTGGAAGATACTGTGTAAATTCAGTTTTGTCATGGAATATCTTAGTTTCTCCGTCTATGGTAATTGAGAGTTTTGCTGGGTAAAGTAGCTTGGGCTGGCATTTATGTTCTCTTAGGGTTTGTATGATATTTGTCCAGGATCTTCTGGCTTTTATAGTATCTGGTGAGAAGTCAGGTGTAATTCTGATAGGTTTGCCTTTATATGTTACTTGGCCTTTTTCCCTTACTGCTTTTAAAATTCTGTCTTTGTTTTGTACATTTTGAGTCTTGATTATTATGTGACGGGAGGTGTTTCTTTTTTGATCTAGTCTGTTTGGCGTTCTGTAGGCTTCTTGTGTGATTATGGGCATCTCATTCCTTAGGTTAGGGAAGTTTTCCTCAATAATTTTGTTGAAGATATTTACTGGCCCTTTAAGTTGGGAATCTTCACTCTCATCTATACCTATTATCCTTAGGTTTGGTCTTCTCATTGCGTCCTGGATTTCCTGGATATTTTGAGATAGCAACTTTTTGCATTTTGCATTTTCTTTGATAGTTGTGTCAATATTTTCTAAGGTATCTTCTGCACCTGAGATTCTTTCTTCTATCTCTTGTATTCTGTTGGTGATGCTTGTGTCTATGACTCCTGATTTCTTTTTTAGGTTTTCTATCTCCAGGATAGTCTCCCTTTGTGATTTCTTTATTGTTTCCACTTCCATTTTTATGTCCTGGATGGTTTTGTTCAATTCCTTCATCTGTTTGTTTGTGTTTTCTTGTAATTCTTTAAAGGATTTTTGTGTTTCTTTAAGGACTTCATCCTGTTTTCCTGTGTTCTCCTCAAGTTTTTTGATAGTGTTATTTACTTCCTTCTTGTAGTCCTCTAGCATCATCATTAGCAATGATTTTAGATCTGGTTCTTGTTTTCCTGGTGATATGGGGAGTTCAGGACTTTCTAATGTGGGAGAACTAGGTTCTGATAATGGCAAGTACCTTGGGTTGCTGGTGCTTGTGTTCTTGCGCTTGCCTTTCGCCATCTGGATCACCTTTGAGCTATCAGTGCTGTCTCTGACTGGGGCCTGTCTTTCCTATTATCTAGGTTGTGTCAGAACTGATTGGGATGGGTTTTGCTGCTTGAGTTAGAGATGAGGCCCAAGATGTGCTCGGTGCTCAGGTGGAAACCGGAAGGGGCCGGGACTCCGGGTCAGGAGCGGATTCCTGGATCCCAATGAGTCCCAGTGGGTCCCAGTGGGTCCCAGTTGCTCCCTGATTGGGGGCGAGCACTGCCACCTCCTAGCCTAAGAAACTGCTTGAGCTAGCCCCGCTCCCTCTAGGTTCTGTGAGATTGGGTGCAGAGCTGACTCTCGGGATCTGCTCTGGCACAGACCGGAAGGTCCCACGCTCCGGGCCCTGGAGTGAACTCCTGGGTCCCAGTGTGTCCTAGCCACTCCCTGTTCGGGGGCAAGCACTGCCACCTCCTAGCCCAAGACCCTGCTTGGCACAGAGGTCCTGCGGGCCCCGCTTCCTCTGGAGTCTGCGATATTGGGTGCAGAGCTGCCTCCCGGGATCCGCGAGTGCTCGGGCCCAGACTGGATGGAGCCCGCTCCAGGCCAGGAGCGAATTCCTGGGTCCCAGTGGGTCCCTGTTGCTCCCTGTTTGGGGTGAGTGCTGCTTTTTCCTTACCTGGGATGCTGCGTGAGTTCAAGCTCCTGGGAGTCCCTGTTTTTCTTGGTTTTCTGCGGTTGGGTACGGAGCTGCTGCCTGCGACCTGCTCTAGTCTCGGTCCCAAACCGGAACTGTAAGTATCTTTAATAACCAATTCTGTCAATATATTTATTAATTAGCAATTCTGTCAGAATGTTTATTTAAAAATCAATTCTGTCAATATCTTTATTTAATAAAAAATTCTGTCTCTCAATATCTTTATATAATAACCAATTCTGTCAATATCTTTATTTAACAACCAGTTCTGTCAATATCTTTATTTATTAACCAATTATGTCAATATCTTTATTTAATAACCAATTATGTAATAACCTATTCTGTCAATATCTTTATTTAGTAATCAATTTTGTAATAACAAATTCTGTCAATATCTTTATTTAAAATCCAATTCTGACAATATCTTTATTCAATAACCAGTTCTGTCAATATTTTATTTAATAATATGTTCTGTAATAACCAATTCTCTCAATATCGTTATTTAACAACCAATTCTGTCAATAACCTTATTTAATAAACAATTCTGTCAATATCTTAATTTAATAAACAATTCTGTCTATCAATATCTTTATTTAATAACCAGTTCTGTCAATATCTTTATTTAATAACCAGTTCTGTCAATATATTTATTTAAAAACCAATTCTGTCAATATCTTTATTTAAAAACAAATTCTGTCAATATCATTATTTAAAAAACAATTCTGTCCATGTCTTTATTTAATAAACAATTCTGTCAGTATTTTAATAACTGATTCTGTCAATATATTTTTTAATTACCAATTCTGGCAGAATCTTTATTTAAAAACCAATTCTGTCAGTATCTTTATTTAATAAACAATTCTGTCTCTCAATATCGTTATATAATAACCAATTCTGTCAATATCTTTATTTAACAACCAGTTCTGTCAATATCTTCATTTAATAACCAATTATGTCAATATCTTTATTTATTTAACCAATTATGTAATAACCTATTCTGTCAATATCTTTATTTAATAATCAATTTTGTAATAACGAATTCTGTCAATATCTTTATTTAAAAACCAATTCTGACAATATCTTTATTCAATAACAAATTCTGTCTCAATATCTTTATTTAATCATCAATTCTCTCAATATCTTTATTTAATAACCAATTTTGTCAATATCTTTATTTAATAATCAATTCTGTAATAACAAATTCTGTCCATATATTTATTTAATAACCAATTCTGTAAATACCTTTATTTAATAACCAGTTCTGACAATATCTTTATTTAATTACCAATTCTGTCAATATCTTTCTTTACTAACGAATTATGTAATAACCTATTCTGTCAATATCTTTATTTAAAAACCAATTCTGTCAACATCTATATTTAAACACGAATTCTGTAGATATCTTTATTTAATAACCAACTGTGTCAATGCCGTATTGAATAATCAATTTTGTAATAACCAATTCTTTCAATATCTTTATATAATGACCATTTCTGTTGATATCTTTATCTAATAAACTATTCTGTCAATAATTTTATTTAATAACCAGTTGTGTCAATATCTTTATTTAATAAACAATTCTGTCAATATCTGTATTTAATAATCAATTATGCAGTAACCAATTGTGTCAATATAGTTATTTAAAAACCAATTCTGTCAATATCTCTATTTAATAACCAATTCTGTCAGTAACTTTATTTAATAAACAGTTCTGTCAATATATTTATTTAAACACCATTTCTGTCAATATTTTATTTCATAACCAATTCTTTCAATATCTTTATTTAATAAACAGTTCTGTCAATATCTTTAATTAATAACCAATTCTGTCAATATCTTTATTTAATAACCAATTCTGTCCATATCGTTATTTAATAATCAATTATGTAATAATCAATTCTGTCAATATCTTTATTTAAAAACAGTTTCAGCCAGTATTTTTATTAAATAACCAATTCTGTCTATATCTTTATTTAATAAACATTTCTGTCAATATCTTTAGTTAAAAACCAATTCTGTCAATATATTTATTTAATAATCAATTCTGTAATAAGCAGTTCTGTCAATGTCTTTATTTTAAAAACAATTCTGTAAATATTTTTATTTAATAATCAATTCTGAAATAACCAATTCTGTCAATATCTTTATTTAATAACCAATTAAGTCAATATCTTCATTTCAAAACCAATTCTGTCAACATGTTCATTTGAACACCAATTCTGTCAATATCTTTATTTAGAAACCAATTCTGTCATTATCGTTATTTAATAATCAATTTTCTAATAACCAATTCTGTCAATATCTATTTAATTATCAATTCTGTAATAACGACTTCTGTCAATATCTTTATTTAATAACCAATTCAGTCAATATCTTTATTTAAAAACCAATTCTGTAAATATCTTTATTTAATAACCAGTTCTGTCAATATCTTTATATATTAAACAATTCTGTCTGCCATTATCTTTATTTAATAAACAATTCTATCAATATCTTTATTTAATAATAAGTTCTGTAATAACCAATTCTGTCAATATCTTTATTTAACAACCAATTGTGTGAATAACTTTATTTAATAACCAATTCTGTTAATATCTTTATTTAAAAACCAATTTTGTCAGTATGTTTATTTAAAAACGAATTCTGTCAATATCTTTATTTAATAACCAATTCTGTCAATGTCTTTATTTAATAAACAATTCTGTCAGTATCTTTAATAACCGATTCTCTCAATATCTTTGTTTAAACCCAAATATGTCAAAATCTTTATTTTAAAACCATTTCTGTCAATATCTTTATCAAATAAACAATTCTGTCATTATCTTTATTTAAAAACTAATTCTGTCACCATTCTTATTTAAAATCCAGTTCTGTGAATATCTTTATTTAATAACCAATACTGTCTCTCAATATCTTTATTTAATCACCAATTCTGTTAATATCTTTATTTAATAACCAATTTTCTCACTATCTTTATTTAATAATCAATTCTGTAATAACAAATTTTGTCAATATATTTATTTAATAACCAATTCTGTGAATATCTTTTTTAATAACCAGTTCTGACAATATCTATATTTAATAACCAATTCTGTCAGTATCTTTATTTACTAACGAATTATGTAATAACCTATTCTGTCAATATCTTTATTTAAAAACCAATTCTGTCAAAATCTTTATTTAAACACGAATTCTGTCAATATCTTTAGTTAAAAACCAATTCTGTCAATATCTTTATTTAATAAGCAATAGTGTCAATATCTTTATTAAAAAACCTTTTCTGACAATACCTTTATTTAATAAAAAATTCTGTCTCTCAATATCTTTATTTAATAAAGAATTCCATCAATATATTTATTTAATAACCAGTTCGGTCAATATCTTTATTTAAAAACCAATTCTGTCAACATTTTTATTTAAAAATCAGTTTGTCAATAACTTTATTTAATAAACAATTCTGTCTCTCAATATCTTTATTTAATAAACAATTCTGTCAATATGTTTATTTAATAACCAGTTCTGACAATATCTTTTTTTAATAACCAATTCTGTTAATATCTTTATTTAATAACCAGTTCTATTAATATCTTTATTTAATTACCGATTCTGTCAATATCATTATTTAATAATAAATTATGTAATAATCAATTCTGTCAATATCTTTATTCAAAAACCATTTCTGTCAACATCTTTATTTAAGCAACAATTTTGTCAATATCTTTATTTAAAAAACGGTTGTGTCAATTTCGTATTTAATAACCAATTATGTAGTAACCAATTCTGTCAATATCTTTATTTAAAAACCAATTCTGTCAATATCTTTATTTAATAACCAATTCTGTCTGTATCTTTTTTTAATAAACAGTTTTCTCAATATCTTTAATTAATAATCAATTCAGTCAATATCTTTATTTAATAAACAATTCTATCAATATATTTGTTAAATAAACAGTTCTATCAATATCTTTTTTAAATAACCAGTTCACTCAATATCTTTATTTAATAAACAATTCTGTCAATATCTTTATTAAATAACCAGTTCTGTCAATATCTGGATTTAATAACCAATT
>NW_021604924.1:0-4745 GCF_004785775.1 Grammomys surdaster | reverse complement strand
TTAAAAACAAGTTCTGTCAACATCTTAATTTACTAAAGAGTTCTGTCCATATATTTATATAATTACCAATTCTGTCAATATTTTTATTGAATAAATAATTTTGTCAATATCTTTATTTAAAAACCAATTTTGTCAGTATCTTTATTAAATAACAAATTATGTCAATATCTTTATTTAAAAACCAGTTTTGTCAATATCTTTATTTAAAAAACCAATTCTCTCAATATCTTTATTTAATAAACAATTTTGTCAATATATTTATTTAAAAACCAATTCTGTCAATATCTTTATTTAAAAACCAATTCTGTCAATATCTTTATTTAAAAACCTATTCTTTCAATATTTTTATTTAAAAATCAATTCTGTCAACATCTTTATTTAAACATCAATTCTGTCAATATCTTTATTGAAAAACCAATTCTGTCAATATCTTTATTTAAAAACCAAATCTGTCAGTGTCTTTATTTAAAAACCAATTCTGTAAATGTCTTTATTTAATAAACAATTCTGTCAATATCTTTATTTGAAAACCAATTCTGTCAATATCTTTATTTAATTACCAGTTCTGTCAATATCTGTATATAATAACCAATTCTGTCGGTCAATATCTTTATTTAATAACCAATTCTGTCAAAATCGTTATTTAATAATCAATTGTGTAAATATCTTTATTTAAAAACCAATTCTGTAAATATCTTTATATAATAAGCAATTCTGTCAATATCTTTAATAAGCCATTCTTTCAATATCTTCAATTAATATCCAATTCTGTCAGTATCTTTATTTAGTATCCAGTTCGGTCAGTATTTTTAATTTAAAAACACTTATGTCAATATCTTTATTTAATAACCAATTCTGTCAATATCTTTATTTATTAAACAGTTCTGTCAATATCTTTATTAGTAACCAATTGTGTCAATATCTTTATTTAATAACCAATTTTGTCTGTACATTTATGTAATAAACAGTTCTGACTATATCTTTATTTAAAAAATATTCTGTCAATATCTTTATTTAATAACCATTTCTGTTAATATATTCATTTCATAAACAGTTCTGGCAATAACTTTACTTAATAACCAATTCTGTCAATGTCTTTATTTTTTAAAGAGTTCTGTCAATATCTTTATTAGTAACCAATTCTGTCCATATCTGTATTTAATAACCAATTCTGTTAATATATTTATTTCATAAACAGTTCTGACAATTACTTTACTTAATAATCAATTCTGTCAATATCTTTATTTATTAAAGAGTTCTGTCAATATCTTTATTAGTAACCAATTCTGTCAATATCTGTATTTAATAACCAATTCTGTCAATATCTATATTTAATAAACAATTCGGTCAATATCTTTATTTAAAAACCAATTCTGTCAATATCTTTATTTATTAAAAAGTTCTGTCAATATCTTTATTTGTAACCAATTCTGTCAATATCTGTATTTAATAACCAATTCTGTCAATATCTTTATTTAATAAACAATTCTGTCAATATCTTTATTTAAAAACCATTTCTGTCAACATCTTTATTTAAAAAACCATTCTTTCAACATCTTTATTTAAAAACCAGTTCTGTCAATATATTTATTTAATAAGCAATTCTGTCTCTCAATATCTTTATTTAATAAACAATTCTGTCAATGTATTTATTTAATAACCAGTTCTGTCAATGTATTTATTTAATAACCAATTATGTCAATATCTTTTTAATAATTACTTTTGTAATAACCTATACTGTCAATATCTTCATCTCAAAACCAATTCTATCAATATCCTAATTTAATAACCAATTCTGTCAATATCATTATTTAATAACCAATTCTGTCAATATTTTTCTTTAAAAACCAATTGTGTCAACATGTTTATTCAATAACAAGTTCTGTCAATATTTTTATTTAAAAACCAATTCTATCAATACCTTTATTTAAAAACCAATGATGTCAATATCTTTATATAATAACCAATTCTGTCAATACCTTTAATAAGCCATTCTGTAAATACCTTTAATTAATATCCAATTCTGTCAGTATCTTTATTTAATATCCAGTTCGGTCAGTATTTTTATTTAAAAAACATTTATGTCAATATCTTTATTTAATAACCAATTCTGTCAATATTTTTATTTAATATTCAATTCTGTAATAACCAATTCTGTCAGTATCTTTATTTAATAACCGATTCTGTCTGTACATTTATGTAATAAACAGTTCTGACAATATCTTTATTTAAAAAATATTCTGTCAATATCTTTATTTGATAACCAATTCTGTTAATATATTTATTTCATAAACAGTTCTGGCAATAACTTTACTTAATAACCAATTCTGTCAATATCTTTATTTATTAAAGAGTTCTGTCAATATCTTTTTTAGTAACCAATTCTGTCAATATCTGTATTTAATAACCAATTCTCTCAATATCTTTATTTAATTAGCAATTCTGTCTCTCAATATCTTTATTTAATAAACAATTCTGTCAATATATTTATTTAATAATCAGTTCTGTCAATATCTTTATTTAATAACCAATTCTGTCAAAATCTTTATTTAATAATCAATTATGTAATAAACAATGCTGTCAATAGTAATCCATCATAGTTCATGTGATATCAGAAATATATAAAGCTGAAATATCAATAGTCATCAGTCATAGATAATATTAAGTCAGAAATAAATGAAAATGAATAATCAATATTCACCATTCGTGGATAATACTAAATCAATTAGAAATGAACTTAAATAATCAAGTGTAATCAGTCATAGTTCATGTGATAGCAGAAATAATTAAATCTGAAATATCAATAGTCCTCAGTCATAGATAATACTAAGTCAGAAATAAATGAACATGAAAAATCAGTATTCACTATTCATGGATAATAGTAAATCAGATAGAAATTAACATGAATAATCAACATTCAGAATTCGAGGATAATAGTTAATCAGAAAAAAATGAGGAAGAATAATCAATAGTCATCAGTCATACTTAATAGTAAATCAGAAAAATATGAAGCTGAAATATCAATAGTCATCCATCATAGATAAAAGTAAATAAGATTTAAATGAACATGAATAATCAATATTCACCATTCGTGGATAATAGTTAATCAGAAAAAAATGAAGGTGAATAATCAATAGTCATCAATCCTAGTTCATAGGAAATCAGAAATAAATAAAGCTGAAATAACAATAGTCATCAATCAAAAATATAGTAAGTCATATATAAATGAACATGAATAATCAATGTTCACGATTCGTGGATATTACTAAATCAGAAATAAATGAACATGTATAATCAATAGTCATCAGTATTAGTACATGGAAAATCAGAAATAAATAATGCTGAAGTATCAATAGTCATCAGTCATAGATAATAGTAAGTCAGAAATAAATGAACAGAAATAATCAATATTCACAATTCGTGGATAATAGTAAATGTGAAAAAAAACATGAATAATCAATAGTCATCAATCATAGTTAATAGGAAATCAGAAATAAGTAAAGCTGAAATATCAATAGTCATCAGTCATAGATAAGAGTAAGTCAGAAATAAATAAACGGGAATAATTAATATTCAAGATGGTCGATAATAGTAAATCAGATATAAATGAACATGAATAATCAATTGTCATGAATCATAGTTATTTGTAAACCGGAAAAAAATAAAATTCAAATATCAATAGTCATCAGTAATAGATAATAGTAAGTCAGAAATAAGTGAACATGAATTATCAATGTTCACCATTCATGGATAATTCTAAATCAGAAATAAATGAACATGAATAATCAATAGTAATCAGTCATAGTTCATTTGATATTAGAAAGAAATAAAGCTGAAGTATCAGTAGTCGTCAGTCATAGATGATAGTAGGTCAGATATGAATGAACAGGAATAATCAATATTCACCATTCGTGGATAATAGTAAAGCAGAAATAAGTGAACATGAATAACCAAAATCATCAGTTATAGTTAACAGGAAATCAGAAAAAATTTAAGCAGAAATATCAATAGTCATCAGTCATAGATAATAGTAAGTCAGAAATAAATGAACATGAATAATCAATATTCACCATTCGTGGATAATAGGAAATCAGATATAAAAAAACAGGAATAATCAATCGTCATCAGTCATAGTTCATAGAAAATAAGAAATATAGAAAGCTGAAATATCAATAGTCATCAGTCATAGATAATAGTAATTCAGAAATAAATAAACATGAATAATCAATATTCACCCTAAGTGGTAAACAGTAAATCAGAAATAAATGAACATGAATAATCAAGTGTCATCAGTCATAGTTGATGGGAAATCAGAAATAAGTAAAGCTAAAATATCATTAGTCATCAGTCATAGATAAAAGTAAGTCAGAAATAAATGAACAGGAATAATCAATATTCATGGCTCGTGGATAATAGTACATCAGAAATAAATGAACATGAATAATCAATAGTCATCAGTCATATTTCATAGCAAACCAGAAATATATAAAGCTGAAATATCAATAGTCATCAGTCATAGATAATAGTAAGTCAGAAATAAATGAACATGAATAATCAATATTAAGCATTCATGGATAATTGTAAATCAGATATGAAAGAACAGGAATAATCAATAGTCATCAGTCATACTTAATAGTAAATCAGAAAAAAATAAAGCTGAAATATCAGTAGTCATCAGTCATAGATAATAGTAAGTCAGAAATAAATGAAGATGAATAATCAACATTCAGAATTCGTGGATAATA
>NW_021604923.1:0-3358 GCF_004785775.1 Grammomys surdaster | reverse complement strand
GTAGACAGGGAGGAAGGTGATCCAGACACTGCAGAACATCAGCATGCTGAATGTTAGGAACTTGGCTTCATTGAATCTGTCAGGAAGATTCCTAGCAAGAAAAGCCACAGTGAAGCTCCCCAGAGCCAATGAACCCAAGTATCCCAGGACAAAGTGGAAGGCAATGACAGAGCCTTTGTTGCAAATAATGATGATCGTCCCATGTTTTGATTGTATGTCTCTGTCAACAAAGGGAGGAGATGTTTCCAGCCAGATCCCACAGAGAACAAGTTGGATTAGGGTACAAATTGGGATGACCAACTTAGGTGCCCCAGCTGTCAGTATCCCTCTCATCTTATTTCCTGGAATAGTGAGCTTGAAAGCCATGACCACAGTTATAGTTTTGGCCAAGACTGTAGAAACAGCCCCTGTGAAAAATATTCCAAACGTGGTCTGCTGCAGGAGGCAGGTAGACTGATTGGGATGTCCAATGAAGAACAATGAGCAGAGAAAGCACAAGATGAGAAAAATGAGGAGGATGTAACTGAGAATGCAGTTATTGGCCTTCACAATGGGAGTATCCTTGTACTTCACAAAAGTGAAGAGAATTAGAACTGTGAGCACAGAGAAGCACAGGGCCATGCAGCCTAGAACCATCCCCAATGGATCTTCATAAGCCAGAAATGATATAGCTCTTTGCAGGCAGTGAGTTTGCTGTAAGTTGGCATACTTATCATCTGGACACCTTACACACTGTTCCATATCTGCTGGTGAAAAACAAACGTTCAGAAGATCTCATAATTATGTACTTAATAATTGACTATATGGATTACTCAGAGGATACCTCAAAAAATATTTTCTCGTTGAGCATTTATTTCTTTCCTTATTGCTGTAGGGACCAGTAACTTAAGGCTGATCTGTACTATCCTATGCTTGGTGATGAAACAACATACCATCTTAGGGAAAGGAAGAGAAACATTACTTATTAGTTAAACACACAGCTGGTGGGAGAGCAAACTTATGTGACCATTTAGCTAATGTCTTAATTTCTATTGCTTTAACAAAACACCTAGTCAAAAGGAACATATGAGAAAAGTGTTGATTTCTCTATATACCTTGGTCAGAGATAATTGAAAGAAGTCAAGACAAAAACATGGATGCAGGGTCAAATTAGAGTTGTCCAGAAGAAATTCAGGGATTTGGGATGGAGCAGAAACTGATGGAAAGGCCACTCAAAAACAGGCCCGTCTTGAGATTCATCCCATTGGCAAACACCATTCCCTGAGACTATTAATGGTACTCTCTTATACTTGCAAGCAGGAGTCTAGCATGGCTATCATCTTAGTGGCTCTACGCAGCAACTTACTGAAATAGATGCAGACACCAATAGTCAAACTTTGGATTGTGATTACAGAATATTATGGAAGAACAAGAGCAAGTACTTCAGCCCCTAAAGGGATAGGATCTCCACAGGAAAATCAATAGAGTCAACTAACCTGGACCCTTAGGGCTCTTGGAGACAAAACCTCCTACCAAACAACATACACAGGCTGGACATAGGTCTCCCTGCACATATGTAGCAGATATTCAGCTCGGTCTTCATATGGGCCCTGAACACCTGGAGCAGGGGGCTATCCCAAAAGCTGATGCCTGCATGTAAGATATGTACATCTATCTGGGCTGCCTTATCTGAACTCAGTGGGAGCAGAAGCACCTAGTCTGAAACAGATTTGAAATGCCAATGTGAGGGGAATAACATAAAAATTAAATGGTTACAAATGTTTCAACCCCTAAAAGTTTTCTGCAAAATATAAAATCCCCAACCATCATACTGTGAGAAAAATGAGTTTGTAGAAGATATTGCTGGTTATTGGCAGGGTCTGAAAATGTTGATATCATTGAAAAGATTAAATTCTGAAACACACAGATTTTAGGTCTTTCATTTCTATCTAGGCCATTTTACATTTCTACTTTGGAAAGAGGAGATACTGGAATTCAGTAATTTTTTTCTGCATGGAAGCATGTACCTGTCTCATTGGAAACTTCATTTTCTGGGCAATGGGCACAATCAAAGCAACAGTCTGCTCTTTGTTTCTGATAAATTTTCCTGAATCCAGCAGTGCATGTCACACTACACATGGAGGAGGGAACCTGAGGATATAAATGATAATTTATGTATTCATCAAATATATATATATATACATATATATACATGTGTAGATATATATACATATGTAGATATATATACATACATATGTATATTTTTACATGCATTTGTAACAAATTTTTTTGGTTTATATGTAGCTACATAATTTTGATATATATTTATCTACATATTAAACACATATTACCATATTTATTCCTCTCATAAATCATGTATAAGTTATAAATTTCAGGCACTTTATTATTTTGTGTGAGCCTCAAATGCCCTGAATATAACACAATATTTACTACATCATGTATTATTAAATGTGTAACAATTGTGTTGTACAGATTTAAAATTTTTCCTTCCTAAAGTGATTAAATGGAAACACAACATTTAAGTGGCATCAATTTCTCTCAAATGATTTATAAATAAAATAACAAGGATACTGAGTTGTGTGGGGAGAAAAGGTAGGGTAGATCAAGAAAACGTTCTGTGATGAATAGGAATGAATGACGCTGTAAGACTCTCATAGAATTAAAGATTTTCTAAGTTTAAGACAAAGCCAGGAATGTGGAATTAATGAGTATTTGCTGTCCTTTATTAGGTTACAATTAGGCTCAAAGAGTATCACAGAATTTTATGGTTTATGTGTAGTTACAAAATTTTATTATAAATGTACACATATTTTAAATTTCATAAATGTGTTTCTGTATTGTGGGGTGAATAGACTTGTTGGTAGATTTGAGCATGAAATCCAGATACCTTAAACCCCTATGACCCAGATTCACAGGAAGTTGTGAGTTAGCAAATTTTCATGCTGGTAACTGAGGATGGACCATTTGCAAGGAAATACTACTCAGCTATTAAAAACAATGACAGCATAAATTTTGCAAGCAAATGGATGGAACTAGAAAATTTCATCCCAAGTAAGACAACCCAGAACTAAAATAACATATATGGCATTGTTAAGTAGATTTTAACCAAAACTTCTCAATACCCATCATTCAACTCATAGAGCATGTGAAGCATAGCATGAAGGAAGGCCCAAGTGTGGATGCTTCAATCCCACTTAGAAAAGGGAACAAAATAATCATAGAAGGCAGAGGGAGAGAGGAACCTGGGTGGGATAGGGAAGGGGGAGAAAAATGGTGTCTCAGCTTTGGTGTCTCATATTTTAAAATTTAGGTATATTCAAACAATGAAATCTGAGGTACCACACCAATGTTCCTCCTG
>NW_021604922.1:26453-61071 GCF_004785775.1 Grammomys surdaster | reverse complement strand
ACACACACAGCAACATAGTCCATGTCTGAAATTTCTGAGGTGAAATAAAACTGACATTGAGGATTGCACATATGTGCATATGACAGAACCTTCATTGAAAATTCAATATTCACTGGCTCAAGATAACATTCAAAAATTGGGCACTCTCCTTTCTGGTCTGTTCATTCACATGGATAAAGTAAAACATTCTTGGAAATGAAAAAGGGACTCTCCCTTCGTGTCTCAGGTTCTTCTTCATAATGATGGCCCTGAAGCTTACTTTTAAAAACAGTAATCTACAAGCTGCCTTTCTTACTTTATACTGCAGTGTATAACATAAACTTTTCCTCCTGTTCTAGTCTGAAGGGAGAAGCCATGCTCCACATGCAAATCCTTTTTGTTTTACTGTGATATACGGTTGACAACATGTAGGAGGAACTTAGCCAAGTAGGCTCAGTCCCAATGCTGTTTCATGGGCAGATAAACTTTCTCTTAGAGCCAATCTAGAATCTTCTGGCATGGCTAGAGACCTTTGATGCTGGGTCAGGCAATGTAGCCAACCAATGAGAAAGAGCCAACAAGATATCTGGCTACTTGAGAGCCAATGAGATGTTGTGATGGAGTTATAACGGAACCTGCAATAACTGAGTCTGCTTTTGCAACTTGTCTGAGTCCCAGAGACTGTGTCATTGACCTTACATCTTCTAATTTCCATCCCCAAGTGTCTTCTTCAGTGTTACAAGCAAGATTAGGCACCAACATGATGTACTCTACACAAGCTGTCAAATGCACTGAGCTTGCTAAGAGCCAGGGTAATTTTTTGATGGCAGTCTTCATCTTTAAATTCCTCTGACTGAGACCTTTGTTTATCACAGTTACAAGGTCAAGAGCCCCCTCCAGCATTTTTGTGTTGTTATTGTTAATTTGGCACCTTAATGTACAATGAGCATTGCCCCCATGAGATAAATGTGAGGAGACTTTCCTCCTATTCTGTTGTGTCATTTGTCTGATTAGGGAGGTACATTCTCTTTTATGTTCAGTCCTCCCAGGATCTTCACATTACTGACCATTCAGGAGATCGAACCAATGCCTTCTTGCAGTTAATCTCCAGCCTCAAGAAGCCTGTGCAAGGAACACACAACTCAGTTACAATATTTATGAGCTGAATGCCTGGATTGGGCAGATTTTTCACTATACTACTCTATTCTCCACCTATGAGATCCCTTGCTATTTGTGGCTTCTCAGGGCCATGTGGTTCCATCTTTCTTCTACTTCTTCTTTCCATTTTCTTCCTCCGTCTCCTCTTCCTTCTTGTTTGCCTCTTCTCCTTTCTTTCTTTTCCCTCTGTAAAACCACCAACCATTCCACTGTCCAATCACAGGCTCTAGCCTTTACTTGACCAGTTACAATGGGAAGAAAGTTCACATGGAATTACCTGAGTACATGATCCACTTCTTGTCGGGACAGCCCCTCTTGAGGAAACAGAATGAGCATCAAAGTACAAACAACACTAGTGCAATCCACATTTCCCCCTTTTTATTTAATTCAAAGGTTCTTTTTTCTCAGATATAAACTGAGCACAACTATTAGAATAATGCAATTTAAAAAGTAAACCTTACATATACCTAACACCCAGCACCATCAATTTTGTCAATTTAGATAAACATTTTTTAATCCATCCTAACTTAAAATCCTGTACCTGAATTTTATCCTCATTTTAGCTTGTATCTGAAAACCTTCCTCTCAAATCTGTATCATGTCTCTCAATTCTCCACAGCTTGAGTTGGCTACGAGACTTCAACCAGTCTTCAACCTTCATCAGAAATCAAGCATGTCTTAAATATTATCTGAAAATATAGGAAGCACAAAACATAGTTTTCAAAACTCAACCAATTTGTAGAAACAGCTGACTACTTGAACAGTCTCTCATTCCTCAAAACATTGGAACACAATCTTCAGACATCTGGCTCAGGATCATCTGACAGAAGTTTGTAAAACAGAATTTTAAAAGATTGCATATGCGGTCTTGGCAGAGCTATCAGTCAACTATACTGCATAGTGTGTCTTTTTCCTGTACAATATTATTGTCTGTGAATGAATTGAGGCATTTCTTCTCTGGTGGCTATTTTGCCACAGCTGGAGTAACTCCAATGTTGCTTAATTTCATCATCATACAAAAAATGGAATGCTGTCAGGAGCAGCATGTCCCTAGTCAAATGATCGTTAATAATGAAATAGCCTTAACTGTCTTATTCTGTGGACTTCTGACACCTTTGTAGACTATCTACATGAAGTATAATCCGATCTGTTAAGCCTTGACTACTCTCTGCCATTTCTAATTGAAATATATCAAAAACACCCTTTTATAATTAACTAAGGACCATGAATTGTCTATCTGACCCTTAACTCATTTTGTTCAATCACCTAAAAACATTTTGTAATAGCAGTTATAGAAGGAACGGGTCTCAGCTTGGTATTATTAAATGTGTTGCATAGGCACAATGCCTATCTAAGAGTAACAATATTAGTTCTAATTTTTGCATCACTACATAAAATTCATATGAATAAAAACCTTAATTCTGTACCAATATAAGAAATTATAACCTCAACTCTACATCAATTACAAAGATTTCCACCAATGTAAGATATGGCCATTCAATGTTTTGTTTAAGAGTAAATTTGATAACATATTTCTATTTGTCTATTCCTCTAATTTCTCTGATATTTTCATATCTCATTTTCCTCTTTCAGACACTTTTCCTTTACCTAAGAAGGATGTATAGAGAAAAGGCAAGTAAATGCAGAAATTCCTGAGTCTAAGCTCTCTAGTTTCCTCCCTGTCTAAAGCTACAACATTTGTAAAATATTTCTAAAAATGGCAACATATTTGCAATTCATAAAATAATCAGAACCATCCACTCCAACCTAAGGGACTGGGACAATGTTCTTCTTTTTTCTGCTTCTAGATACATTGATGTGAAGAATTCTATTCTGTGGGTCCAAAGGGAAATATCAAAACTGGTTTGGTTAAATGAGGGATAGCCTTTATCATTTGCCTACCTGTCACTATGTGCTAAGAAAGTTCACTGCTTAGCTGACATCTTGACTATAAAAGTCTAAAATAACTTGTATGTTCTGGAATTAGCTAGATGTTCTGGAAATGTTCTGGAAGCAAGTCTTTAGAAAAAGCAGCTTTGATGTAGTTGAGGTAGAATCAATCAAGGAGCCAGAATGGAAGGCCCCAGAAGCTTACCATCCCAGAGTTTGGATCTTGTTAGGGTTGTCTTTCTCTTCTTTCAGCCCACAGTATTAAAAACTTACTAGCAACAAACAGTTCTGTAAAGGCATTTATATGGAGCATGCAGAGGGCACAGATTGGTTAATGAAGATCAATAAAGAGAGATAATTGCTTTTCATCAGAAGTAAGTTTGATCACATAATCAAATTACAATATAAATTTCCATTCATTCCATCTTAAAGGATCATATGTAATAACCATGAGAAATTTTTACCCAGTAATCATTATGGCTGTGTATATACGTTTAATCTCAACTGCTTCCAGATCTGTGTCCATATACAGACACATAAACATCACCACATAATACAGCACCTGTCTTATTAATTGTGTTAATTTCCCTTTTCTTCTCAATAGCTAAGGTCGTCAGGAGGTCTCTTTTTGTTATATCTGAGGTTTATCAACTTGTAAAAAACCCATGGATTTTCTTTTCCTATGGAAAAGAATCCTCCAGGAGTATAACACATTTGTTGTTTTCCATTGTGATGTCAGCATATCCTTAGTATAAACAGGCTTGTTTAGTTTAGTAGTTTTTCCCACAATTCAGTGTCTTTCAGAAACTGTAGTGTTTTGTTCATTAGCATTTAAAATTTTTATGGTTAATAAAGCACTATGTAATTTATCTTTGTGGATTTTTATTGCCCCCTTTTGCCTGTTAAGTATCTCCTTCAGAGTTTGATTAGATCCCCCAATAATTACTCATCCTATAGGATTATGTGATGTGCCTGTAACATATTTTGTATATATATCTGCTACATCTCATTACAGACATGTACCAGACAATTATCTGTTTTGGTTTACATGGGTATTCCCACAATCGCCATAATTTCTAACAAATGTGTAATTACAGAATCACCCTTTGCTGAGGCTAAGACAGTTGCCCATTGAAATCCTGAATTTGTGTCTATAGTATGATACATATATTTCAGTTTACCAAGCTCTGTAAAATGGAAGACATCCATTTGCCAAATAGCATTTCTTTGAGTACCCTTAGGGTTAGTTCCTGTAGGTAATAAAGTTTAGTTATATAATGAACAAGTAGGACATTGCCTCACATTTTCCTTGGCTTGTTAACAAGTGATAATTCTCTCTCTCTCTCTCTCTCTCTCTCTCTCTCTCTCTCTCCCTCCCTCCCTCCCTCCCTCCCTCCCTCTCTCTCTCTCTCTCTTCCTTTCTTTCTTTTGAATTGTGTCTTTAAACTTTTGCTGTTAACGTGGTGTTTTCTATGGTATTCCAAAGCTTCAAGTACACTTTCCATCAATAGATTGTCAATTTCATTATTACAGTGTGCTAGAGGGCCCAGTCCAATGGTTGGCTGAGAGCATCTGCCTCTGTATTTGTCAGGCTCTGGCATTGCCTCTCAGGAGACAGCTATATCAGGCTCTTGTCAGCATGCACCTCTTGGCATCCACAATAGTGTCTGGGTTTGGTGATTGAATATGGAATGGATCCCCAGGTAGGACAGTCTCTAGATGGCCTTTCCTTCAATCTCTGCTCCACACTTTGTACCCATATTTGCTCCCATGTGTATTTTGTTCTCCCTTCTAAGAAGGACTGATGCACCAACACTTTGGTCTTCCTTCTTCTTGAGCTTCATGTGGTCTGTGAACTGTATCTTGGGTATTCTGAGCTTTGGGGCTAATATCCAATTATCAGTGAGTGTCCTACCTTTCCTTTCCATTGCCTGTTCACAGGCTTTAGACTTTATTTAACCAGTAAAATGAGAATATATGAAATCACATGGGTACTTGATTGACTCATTGTTGGGGCAGCCTCCCTTGAGGAAGCAGAGTTAGCATCAAAATACAAACTGCAGCAAGGCAAACCACACAAGGACTGGCTCCCCCAGAATGAATTTCCTCCACTGAAGTCAAGATGTGGGTATACAGCAATGGCTTAACAATCATGGAAGTCCCACACTAAGCACAAGACACCTGAGTCCAACACAAACTTTCCATCTTCCTCAACTTTTCTCTTTTTTGTCCCTCCTCTGTCTCACCTGGCCATCTGTAGCCTCACCTCCAAATTCATGAAGCCTCAAATAAGATCCATTAGGGTCATTTTTTTTCTATAGAGGCATCTATTTATTAGAGTTTAATGAAAATGAAGGCACAACATACCAAAGCATATGGGACACAGTGAATGTAGTGCTAAGAGGAAAACTCATAGCTCTGAGTGCCTCCAAAAGAAACTGCAGAGAGCAAACAGTAGCAGCTTGACATCTCACCTGAAAGCTCTAGAACAAAAAGAAGCATATACACCCAAGAGGGGTAGATGCAGGAAATAATCAATGTGAGGCCTGAAATCAACCAAGTAGAAAAAGAGCTGTGCATATAATCTACAAAAGCAGGAGCTTGTTATTTTAGAAAATCATAAAGATAGATAAACCCTTAGCCATACTAACCAGAGGGGTAGTCTGTATTCAAATGCTGTCTGTTAGTCAGACAGTATTCAAATTAACAAATCAGAAATGAAAAAGGAGGGATAACAACAGATACCAAGGAAATTCAAAATATCATCATATCCCACTACAAAAGCCTATACTCACCAAAACTGGAAAATCTGGATGAAATGGACAATTTTCTAGACACATACCAGGTACCAAAGTTAAAGTCTAGATCAGATAAAGCATCTAAACAGTCCCATAACCCCTAAAGAATTAGAAGCAGTCATTAGAAGTTTCCCAACCAAAAACTAAAAACTAAAAAATAAATAAAAATATAGAAAAATAAAATGAATTAAAAGCCCAGAACCACATGGGCTTATTGCAGAATTCAAACAGACCTTCAATGAAGATCTAATACCAATATTCTTCAAACTATTCCATAACACAGAAACAGAAGGAAAAATATCCAATTCATTCTATGAAGCCACAATTATGCTTATACCTAAATAACAGAAAGACCCAAGAAAGAGAACTTCAAACTCATTTCCCTTATGAATATTGATGCAAAAATACTCAATAAAATTCTCACAATTCAAATCAAAGAAAATATCAAAATGATCATCCATCATTATCAAGTAGGCTTCATCCCAGGGATACAGGGATGGTTCAGTTTACCAAAATCCATCAACATAATCCACTATACAAACAAAATCAGAGGAAAAAAAATCACATGATCATCTTATTAGATGATGAGAAAGCATTAGACAAATGTAACACATTTTCATGTTAAAAGTCTTAGAAAAATCAGGAATTCAAGCTCCATAACTATACATAGTAAAAGTAATATACATCAAACCATTAGCCAACATCAAACTAAATGAAGGGAAACTTGAAACAGTTTCATTAAAATCAGGGACAAGACAAGGCTGACCACTCTTTCCCTACCTATTCAAAATAGTACTTGAAATTCTAGCCAGAGCAATTAGACAGTAAAAGGAGGTCAACGGGATACAAATTAGAAAGGAAGAAGTATAAATATCACTATTTGCAGATGATATAATAGTATACTTAAGTGACCCCAGAATTCCACCAGAGAATTTCTAAGCCTGATAAACTTCAGCAAAATGGATGGATATAAAATTAACTCAGAGAAATCAGTATCATAACTCTAATCAAAGGACAAAAATGGTAAGAAAGAAATTAGTGAATTGACACCTGTCACTGTGACAAATAACCTTGGTGTGACTCTAGCCAATAAAGTGAAAGATCTGTGACAAGAATTTCAAGTCTCTGATGAATGAAATCAAAGTCTCAGAAGAAGCAAAGATCTCTCATGCTCATGGATTGGCAGAATTAATATAGTAAACATGGCCATCTTATTGAAAGCAATCTACAGATTTAATGCAATCCCCATCAAAAATCCAACTAGTAGAGTTAAAAAGAGCAGTTTGCAAATTCATTTAGGATAAAAAACAAACAAACAAAACAGAATAGCTACAACTATTCTCGACAATATAAAAGCATCTGGGGAAATCTCTATCCATGATCTTAAACTGTATTACAGAGAAATAGTGATAGCAATTGTATGCTTTTGGTACAAAGACAGGAATGTAGATCAATGGAATAGAATTGAAGACCCAGAAATGAATCCACACACCTATGGTCACTTGATCTTTGACAAAGGAACTAAAACTATCCAGTGGAAAAGAGCATTTTCAACAAATGATGCTGGTTCAACTGGCGGTCAGCATGTAGAAGAATGCCAATCAATGCTTTCTAATCTTCTTGTACAAAGCTCAAGTCCAAGTGGATCAAGGACCTTGCGATAAAACCAGATACACAGACAATAATAGAGAAGAACGTGGGGAAGAGCGTTGAACACATGGGCACAGGAGAAAAGTTCCTGAACAGAATTCCAATGGTTTATGCTCTAAGGTCAAGAACTGACAAACAGGACCTCATAAAATTGCAAAGCTTCTGTAAGGCAAAGGACATTGCCAATAGGGCAAAATAGCCACCAACAGATTGGGAAAAGAGTGTCCAATCATACAAAATGTGGAGCAGAGAGTGAAGGCCATCCAGAGACTATCCTAACTGGGGGTCCATCCTATATACAGTGATCAAACACAGAAACTATTGTGGATTCCAAAAAGTACCTGCTGATATATAGGAGCCTGATATAGCTGTGTCCTGATAGGGCCTGCCAGAGTCTCAAAATACAGAGACAGATCCTCGTTGCCATGTGCATAGGGTCCCCAATGGTGCAGTTAGAGAAAGGACAGAAGGAACTGAAGGGGTTCTCAACCCCATAGGAAGAACAACAATATCAACCAATTAGAACCCCCAGGAATAAACCACCAACCAAAAAGTACACATGGCTACAGCCTTATATGTAGCAGAGGATAGCTTTGTTGGGCATGCATAGGAGGAGTGGCTCTTGTTTCTATGAAGGCTTGGTGCCCCCGTGTAGGGGAATGCCAGGATAGGAAGGCAGGAATGCATGGGTGGGTGAGAGAGCACCTTCACAGAAGTGAGAGGGGGCTGGTACACGGATTTCCAGACGAGAAACTGGGAAAGGGGATGACATTTGAAATGTAAACAAAGAAAATATCTAATTAAAAAAAGAAAAAGTTAAATTAAATATCTCCCATGACTGTTGTATATATTTTCTTTGTGTTTTATTTTTCTTGTTGTTTCTTGACTGTGAGTGTTTAGTCTGCATGTATGTTGGTGAATCACACATGTGCAGGGTCTGCAGGCCCATAGGAAGGAATATGATGCTCTGACATAAGAGCTGATATTTGGGTGTTGCTATGGAACTCCAGTCATCTGGAAGAAGACACAGGGCTCCTAACCAGTTACCCTCACTCCATCCCCTGTAGGTAGGTTAGAAATATATTAAGAACAATAGAGAAGAATATGAGTCTTTGTGTTGTTATGCTGTCAGTGTAGATCTGCACATTTTTTTCTTCCAGATCTGAAACCAAGATTAAGAAATAATACTCTTCATTATGTGGATATCTGTTTCACCTAATCTGACTTGTGCTAAGGATTTTATAGTGAAGTTTTTGGAAGATTGCTGGACAAAATAATAATATTTCTGAGATTTTATTCCTTAGGATTTTTAATCTAGAAGATTTTGCTGGCATTGTGGGTAGTATATTATGGTTAATATTGTTCTTCATTTTTTGTGTGGGATAGAGTTTTCCTGTGTTGTACATGAGTTCTCTTGTATTCACTTATTCCTCACTAGAACTCTCTTATTACCTGTGCCATCATGGAAAATTCATATCTGATTTTTTTGTGCATATTTTCATCTGTTTATTATCTAAGTTGGTTCTTGACTTAAAAACATTTCTTAAGCCGGGTGGTGGTGGCGCATGCCTTTAATCCCAGCACTTGGGAGGCAGAGGCAGGCAGATCTCTGACCTCGAGAGTTCGAGGCTAGCCTGGTCTACAGAGTGAGTTCCAGGACAGCCAGGGCTACACAGAGAAACCCTGTCTCAAATAAACCAAAATAAATAAATAAATAAATAAATAAGAAAAATACAAACTTATATAAAAAACATTTCTTAATGATTTATTACATTCAAATGTACCTTAAACACTGTCAATACTAGTAGCCACTTTTAATGATAGCAACACTAGAATTTTTAGATGTATTCATTCAGGGCTTGAATATATCAATCCATGTTCTCCTGATTTTATTCTATAGGTAAGTATTTATTATTACTGTATGGCATTATAATGTCTCCTCTTAGGGTGGTAAGAAATAGGACAAGAAAAATGGAATAAACTTGCAGACTGTTATAGCACTTAGATGTGAGAATAGCTAGGTACAGCTGGGAATTGAGGAAGCCAGTCTCCAACAGAGTTTCCTAGAAATGCTACATTAGAATGCTATGTCCTTACTGTAATCAAGAGTTCCAGTGTCTCAACACTACATATAGCTACTACATATGGCTATACTTTGACTAGTTTAGAAAGATTTGATGTAACAAGTGTTAGTAATAACAGGAAGGCTCAAAAGTCCAAAATAATGTCTATTCAGAAATAGGTGTATATTGA
This sequence comes from Grammomys surdaster, assembly GCF_004785775.1. Lineage (NCBI taxonomy): Eukaryota > Metazoa > Chordata > Mammalia > Rodentia > Muridae > Grammomys > Grammomys surdaster. Next base: position 51,343 of record NW_021604922.1, on the reverse strand, counting down.
GAAAATGTCAGTTCCAAGTTTTCAAGTAGATTCTGTAGTAGTCATGGTAAATTCATGGAGGAAGCCTGAAAAACCATGGGTACACAGGTGAACATACATTGTCAGGCAGATTGGTACTTCAGCACAAGAGGTCAGGATCAAGGGAGAGCCACTGATGACTCTCTATACCTAGAATTCTACAGAGCCCGTTTGTATGCTACACCAGCATTTCCAAGACCTTTTTAATGCACTGAATAGTCTTTTGACTTCTCAGATTATTCTTTAGGAATGTATAAAACCAAGTGATATTTTCTTGTATTTTTAAAATAGCTTATTAAGTGTATGATTATATTGGAGTATTTTGGGGGGATATTTGTATTTCTTGAATAGAAGAATTATGTTTCTTGTAATTTTAGAATACTTCCCTTGCTAGTATCCTTATTTGACAGATTTAAAATATTCTGTGTCTTACTTGCTCTGTGTAAGTACTGCTGCAATGTGATAAGTTAGTTTGAATGCTTTGCATATCCTTGTCTCTCTTCTGAAAACAATTGAGTGATGACAGCTGTCTTTAATTTTTGTAATGATAGGTTTAAGACCTTTGCTATTATCTTCATTAGACTAAGGGATGTTCCTTCTTTTCTCACAATATACAGAGCTTTTCTAGTGATCCTCTGTGATGTTTTGTCCCAGGCATTTTATAAATATATTGACATGGTTGTGAGCCTTCTCTCACTGTTCATATCTTGAGTCTTGTCTTGTCTGGCTTGTGCCTATTGAAATAGTCTTGCATCTCTGGCATGAAATCAAGTTGAGTTCACTTTCTCCATCCATTAGAGAGAAAATTCTTTCAATCTATGCTGGTGTATATTGACTGTTGCTTTTTTCATTGTACATTTGACAATTTGGTTGTGCATCGGTTTAGTCCTCTACAATGTGTGAAGATACACTGAGTGCCTGGATGTCAGAACTTCTTTATTGTCTGGCTTAATGTCATGACATTGAAAGCTTACATGTTCACTTGTTTCTAGGAAATTTTTATTTTCCTCAATAATTCTCATTAATTTTATAAGATTTTCCACAGCAGTCCATCCATCAGCTGTTTCCAAGTGTTAATCTTAACTTCTGATGCAGGGTCATAGAAAGAAACTATTCATGTATCTGTTAAATACCAAGAAAAAATATTTGACACGAGAGACATATAAGATGAATGTAGTACTTACAAAGTACTTCATAGTAGCTGATACCATGGTCATGAGCACTTTTCATAGTAATAATATCTCAACATTAAGAATGAGTTCTTATGTTTTTATTCATGTATGCATATGTATGTATGTATGTATGTATGTATGTATGTATGTATGTTTGTATGTATGTGTATTTATGGTTATTTATGCAATGAGACTCATGCCATTAATTCTTACTGTAATGAGAAATACAACATATTTGTCTGATAGAACATTTGTATTCCAAGACAACAGGACACAAATGGAAAAGACAGATACTTTATCTTCCACATAGAATGAGCTGGAATTTCATCTAAGGCTCAGATATTGTATTCTACTGTGGTTACTAATGAAACTCTATTCAATTCTAGAAATCAGTCTTGGTACCCGCTAGCTATTTGTCTTTGACTCGAGTCCCAGGTTGATAAGTTTTCAGTAATTACCCTAAGTATTAGTGATCTACAGCAGGTATACATGTAATCAATGTTTGTGCCTGGTAATTTCTGAGGTTAGAAATAGTCCTCAGGTTATACTCATATCAGAACACAAATCATCGCATGCTGTAACATCTGTAGAGATGTTGTCAAGATACTTTATATTATTTTGATTTTAATGATTTTTTTGTTGTTTTTTTGAGAAAACAGGGTTTTCTCTGTGTCGTCCTGGCTGTCCTGTAACTCACTCTGTAGACCAGGCTGGCCTTAAACTCAGAAATCCGCCTGCCTCTGTCTCCCAAGTGCTGGTATTAAAGGCGTGCGCCACCACAGCCCGGCCAAATTTAATGATTTTTTTAATGTTGTTTAGAATTGTCTGTAATAGAGTCATATTTTTTTTATCTTTGAATTGTTCAATCCTTGAAGTGAAATTTTAAGAATTCCAATCTTTGTTCCTCACACAGCACCTAGGAAAAGAAGAACAAAAAGTATGAGTGCTTCTCTGGTAAACACTCTGCAAGTCAGTGTTCTGTCCACATTTTCTTCCTTCCTTCCTTCCTTCCTTCCTTCCTTCCTTCCTTCCTTATTTATTTATTTATTTATTTATTTATTTATTTATTTTGTTTTTCAAGACAAGGTTTCCCTGTGTAGTCCTGGGTGACCTGGAACTCACTCTGTAGACCAGGCTGGCCTCAAACTCAGAAATCCAACGTCTCTGCCTACCAAGTGCTGGGATTTAAGGCGTGTGCCACTACTGCCGGACTTCTGTTCACATTTCTTAAAAATCCCTTTTTTATTCAATCTGTTCAAAAGATTACTTATCTATATGTGTAATGTTACCTAAGGGCAACTTTTCTATGATCTTCATTTTCCTCTGTGATAACGAAAATATAATGTTTTGTTTAATAATGAAGATGCATACAACATCTTCATATTCCTACTGGGTGTTATACTGTGAAGACATAAAATTCTCATGGACTGGAGACCTGTTGGTCTCTAACAGCATGTATTAAAAATGATTCTCAAGAATATATGGATGAGTATTTTCTACATTGGGTATAGTTCTGTCCTTTTATATTAGTGTAGATGTAAGGTCTCTTGTGTCACATCAATTGTATTTCATGGATGGTCAGATTTCCAGACTCAAGCTTGTAAATTTGGATTTGGAAATATATTGAAATTCTCATCACTAAACAATATGTTGAAGAGTAGAATTTGTAGGAGAGTAAAATTATAAGGCACCCAATGTGTTGAATCCTAATAGTAAATGTATCAGCTCTCTAGAGGCACAGATGATGGAAGGAAATGGTCTTTCTTTTGCCAATGATGCGATTGTGAGCTGAGGCAGATTACAGTATTCTGACAACTCTTTTTGACATTTTATGTCACACAGTAATCATTGAAGTGTTGACACCTGAAACCTGTTTGTCTCATGAGAGATACTGCCCCTGTGGTAAATTCTCAGTATTGAAATGTCTATTTTGCTGGGTGGTGGTGGCGCACGCCTTTAATCCCAGCACTTGGGAGGCAGAGGCAGGCAGATTTCTGAGTTCAAGAGTTCGAGCCTAGCCTGGTCTACAGAGTGAGTTCCAAGAGAGCCAGGGCTACACAGAGAAACCCTGTCTCAAAAAAAAAATGTCTATTTTCCTTTCTTTTTGGTTTCAATCTTTAGAAGTAGTGTAAATTCTGTGGTTTTGACCTTCCCATTTCACCACTTGAAAGACATTAGTGAGAATTTTCTACAAGGTCTTACCTTGGTGCTGTGTATAGACCATCAAATTTCAAAATACATTAATGTTCTTCCTAATTTTTTGTGTTTGATTCTTTAGAAGGAAGAAGGCTTGATAGAACCTATGTTCTTCTTCTTCATCATCCAAATAATGCATTACATAACTGAAGGGTTGTAGCAATGATTCTATTTTTTATAACAATTGCCAGAAGCCAGGACCCTCACCCTTACCCTCACCCCCTACCTTTCCCCACCTGCACAATGTCCCCTGCAGCTTGGCAACCGCAAGATCCTGCTTGGCAGCTGCAGATAGATTCAAGGCAGTGTACTGTATCTTCTGAGGAAAGCAGATAGACCATAATTCAAGGCAGTGTACCGTGTAGACCATGAAATATTTCAGGGCACAGGCCAAGAAGATTCTGTACTTTTCCACCACCTGGCCCCTCTTATGCCCTCCCCTTGTAAAACATACTATAAAAAGGCGCTTAGCGCTCAGATAGATGGCTCTTGACAAGCAATTGCTTCCTTGAGTCCGTTCTTCTCTCTCACCCGTTCTTTTTCAGGTTGCGGTCCTCCTCACTCCTACGAATAACTAGGACCCGCAGGTCGGGTCAAACAATTCAATTTTCTTTATGTATATAAGTGTTCATTTGAATGTTTGTATGTACACTGAGTGATACATTATGCCCCTAAAACCCTGAGTGCAACACTAATCTCTGCTGACTGAAGTCAGACATAATAGTGAGCTACAATGTGTTTAGAAAGAATTAAATTATGTTTTGAATATATTCTCATAATATAACTGCCCAAAGCATTTGAGTGTCTGCATCATATGGAATGCTAAATGTATCCCCTGATACTGCACTTTTATTCTGTTTAAGAAAAAACTCTGACTTTTACTTCATCCATTAATTCTGCATTTTATATTTGACCAATTTGTTGTACAAAGGATGGAACATTCTACTTAGTCCTCAGATTGTTAAATAGATATGTTGTAATACAGACAAGTGAGATGCAGCTGCACACAGGAATAAGCAAGTGTCCATATTTCAGCAAGCTGTGCATTATAAAATTTGAAAGTATGTTTCTTTTCATCATAAGTTGACAACCTATGATATGGCACTGTGATTCTATTTGATACCAATCCATATCTCATAAAGTTACATTACTGCATCTAGATATCAAATGTATATGTTATATTCTGTAAATGATTACTGCTTTTGAAATAATTATATCATGTACTCTCAGAGAAATAGAAATACAAAGAAATCTATGAGTGTTTTACAAATTATTTTTTATTAAAATTAAAGTTCATTTTTCTTCAATACATATTGGTTACCTTTGCCTGAATATATGCATATATGCTGTTTATTCCTCCTGCCAGTAGTGTTCAGAAGAGATCATTGGATTTTAAAGAACTGGTTTTAACATTCCATTGTGTAGTGCATTGTGGGTGCTGAGAAACAAATATCATAATAGAGGAGTTTGAAAGATATTCTACAAATCAAACTGTACACAAGATTTTCAAATGTAGTAATGGTGGCCAATCTTTCATTTACTGCTAAGGTTTCAGTAAACCAAAGAAAATTCATGAAGGTGAGAACCTTTCTAAATGTGAGCATTATATTAAGTCATTGTATAGATTGTCTGTGGAAAAGCAGCAATTCATAACCGCAGACAATTCTCCACAGAACTTTTTGAAAACATTTGTGCTTCAATATTTTCTTCAATCATTTGTATCACAAAGTATATCTTAATTAATTCTTTTTTAACAGAGTATAGATTTTGGTCCAGTAGCAAGTGTGTAATTTTCCATTCCAGGGTCTGTTAATCTTTAAGGATGTGGCTGTGGACTTCTCACTGGAGGAAAGGGAATGTCTCGATTTTGCTCAGAGTGCATTGTACATGGATGTGATGTTGGAGAATTACAACAATCTATTGTTTGTGGGTAAGAATATACTTCTTCTTGACTTCCTGTTTCTTTCTTTGAATGTTTCCATTTTGTGTTCATGAAAACTCTCTGAAGTGTCTACAGACCCCCAAAAGAGAGAAAATTATAAATTTTCCTGTTTAAAATAATAATGTTTCATTGTGTTAGCTTTACATTTCTCTGCTTTTTTTGGAAGAGTAATCAGGGCAATATTCTCTGAGATGTCTTCTTACAACTAATTTTGCTTGATTCAATCAAATCTTTCAAGTTCAAAAAATTAAATATTCAGTACAAGGAATTATATTTCAATACATAAAAGAGTTGGAGTATTTCAATCTTACTATTGCTTTAAAATGGTCCCACATTTATAATTTTATAAAATGCAAAAGGTTTCAAGTGTATATAGAGCTGTTATTATGGAGAAATTTTTTATTTAGTTTTTGACAATTGGTTTAGTTCTGGGACATGATTATTTATTCTTTCATTTAGGATGCTAAAATAAGACTATTTACTAGTTTGAATGTCAGTTTCAGTTACATCATAATTTTATGCCTGACCAAAGCAACATATTTTTACTCTGAATCAAATTTTAACCATAAAATTAGAGATACATTGTTTAGAGATCTACTTTTTCAAATTTCATTACAGGTTTATCACTTATTTGTCTCACCTTCTTGTAAAGTACAGTTTTCCTTTTTTTATTCATTATTTTATTTATTTACATTTATTCTTCCTCTGTAAGCCCCATTCCCTCTTCTTCCTCCCCCCTACTTCTATGAGAGTGCGCCTCTTCCCACATTGCATTGCTCCCTCACTGCACTAGGATTCCCCTATACTGGGGCATCCAGACTTCACAGGACAAAGACCCCACTCTCAATGATGCCAGATATGGCAATCCTCTGTTACATATACAGCTGGTGACATGAGTCCCTCCATGTTTGCTCTTAGCTTTGTGATTTTGTCCTTGCGAGGTCAGGGGGGTCTGGCTGATTGATATTATTGTTCTTCCTATGGGGTTGCAACCTCATTCAGCTCCTTCAATCCTTACCCTAACTCCCCTATTGGGGTCCCCATGCTCAGTTCGATTGTTGGCTGCAAGCATCCATTTATGTTGTTCAGGTGCTGGCAGAGCTTCACAGGAGACAGCAATATCAGGCTCTTGTTAGCAATTACTTAATGGTATCAGAAATACTGTCTTTGTTTCTTGCCTCCATGTGGAATGGATCCCCAGGTAGGGCAGTGTCTGGATGGACTATCCATCAATCTCTGATCCATTCATTGTCCCTGTTTTTCCTTTAAGCAGGAACAATTATGGGTTAGTATTTTTTAGGTGGGTAGGTGGTACAATATTAAGTTTTAGAAGGCAATTATCAATTTCCTGTCATTTGATATAGATCAGATTTGAGGTTCTTCTAAGAATCCATGTAATGATTTAAAAAAAACCCTCTCTTGAGAGCACAAGTACATGAAAATGTATATTTTACCTAAAATTTCTGCAAACACTGGTTATTGAATCAATTCATACTCATGTAAGTAATCTCTGTCATCCCTAATTGTACTTTTTTTCAGAAAATCATTGCATATGTGGAATGTATGGGAAGGTCTTGAATCAAGAAACACAGTACATTGTCTATCAGCATGGGAATACTCAAGAAAAGTCATCTAAATTCAATGAACTTAGCAATATGATTCATACATGTACCCAAAGTACACCATATACAACTAACCACAGAGATGCATCTCTTCAATTCTCAAACCTAAATATACCTAAAACTGGGAACACTAAAGAATTTTGTAAGTATAAAGAATATGGGCTGGGCAGTGGTGGCGCATGGCTTTAATACAAGCACTTGGGAGGCAGAGGCAGGCAGATTTTTGAATTCGAGGCCAGCCTGCTCTACAGAGTGAGTTCCAGGACAGCCAGGATTACACAGAGAAACCCTGTCTCAGAAAAACCAAAAAAAAAAAAAAAGAATGTTCAGATGCTTTAAATACGTGTCAATCATTAGCCTCAATCAAGGAATCCACATAGGAAAGAAAGAACACAATAGAAATACAGAGTTTGATAAGGTTTTTCTCTCTAAACATAAACCATTTGTGAAACAAAACAATAGTGGAGTGAATCCTTAGAAATGTAGTGAACCTGAAAAATGCTTTACCCAGAGCTTCTTTACCCAGTCTTCAAAGTCAGCAGACCATTTATCCAGGAAAGAAACCTCACAAATGTAGTGAATGTGACAAGTTCTTTGCCCAAAAATCCCATCTTAGTAGTCATGAGAGAATTCATGCTGGAGAGAAACCTTAGAAGTGTAGAGAATGTGACAAATGTTTTAATGTAAAAGGCAGTCTGAGAAAGCATCTGAGAATTCATAAAGGAGAGAAACCTTACAAATGTAGTGAATGTGACAAATTCTTTAGTCAAAAATCCCATCTTAGTATTCTTCAGACAATTCATACAGGAGTGAAACCTCACAAATGTAGTGAGTGTTACAAATGCTTTACTGAAAAAGGCAGTCTGAGAATTCATCAGAGAATTCATACAGGGAAAAATCTTACAAATGTAGTGAATGTGACAAATACTTTGGCACACAATCCCATCTTAGTATTCATCAGAGAACTCATACAGGAGAGAAACCTTACAAATGAGGAAAAATTGTGGCAAATGCTTTACTTACAAAAGCAATCTGTGAAGGCATGAGAGAATCCAGACACAAGAGAAACCCTAAAAAGGCCATAAATGTGACAAATAATTTACCCATATCATTAGTGTGAGAAGGCATTAGACAATTCACACATGAGACCAACCTTACAATTATTGTATATGTGATAAATGCATTACTCACAATGTCAATCGAATAAATTATCAGAGATTTCAAACAGTAGAGAAAATTTATGAATGCAGTAAATGAGACAACCCTCTACCAAGAAATAACATTTTAAAATATGTTAGAGAATACTTAAAGGAGGGAAAACTTTCAAATGTATTTAAAGTGTAAATCCTTTACTTTTAGCATATCTGTTAGAATTTAATAGAGAATTCATACCGGTGAGAATCTTAACAAATGTAATGCATGTAGAAATATCTTTGACTTCATTTCAGGTCAGAGGAAAAAACAAAAATTTTTTAGTGGGGAAAGATTTTCTGTTGTTGAAAATGTGGCATATGCTTTATCCCAACAAGGGTCTTTCATAAAACATATGCTGAAGTCATGAATATTTTCTGCAAACCTGTAACATACACGTTATAGTAGTGATTATCAATAGGTTATTAACAACCTCTTTGGAGTTGTAACAACTCTTTCACAGGTGATGCTTAAAAACATCATCAAACACATATTTCTAATGGCCTTAGAACTGAGAACTCATTCATTCAACTCCAGGTTCGTCTGCCCACATATGAATAATTAAAATTGTGTGTCAGTGGTTAGCATTACAAATGTTAGAAACACTGAATTAGAGATAATGATTGGTGTTAATTAAAATAGGGAAGATTCTGTCCAATATTCCAGGCTTATTGCCATAGTAGTACTAGGTTAAGTTAAGAAGACTTGAAACAGAAAACATGTAGAGACTTTCAGAGCCTCAGCAATAAATCTGCTCTCTCTCTCTTGATTTCAAGGGAGTATGAGATAAAAGTCTATCAAAACATAAATAAAAACATGGCTTCATTGTTTTCAGGTATAACCATTCAGACTCTATGCTTTGATTTCCATTCTTTTTCTAAATCATTTAGAGAATGCTAACATTTTACACATATCAGAACATAGTCTCTGAACAAAAACCCAAAAACTCACTATTAAAGTATTGTCTTCTTAAATTCATGTGTAAGTCCATTCGTACAAATATCATGATCTGTAAATCTTTAAAGGAATATCTTTTGTGAGGTGGATGAAATACATGCTTATGCACAGTTTTAAATCAAAACATCCTAGAAATACATTTGGAAGTACATTTGAAAAAAGATGCAAAAAATCTTACTCCAAACTGATGCATTTTAATATTTTAAGTAAATTCAAGAAGGCTCTGAAAATTATCTAAGAAAAAAATCAAATGTTACAATGAACAAATACATATTACTACATATTTTTCTTGATTAGGAAAATAAGGAAATTGTTTAACTTGTTAGAAACTACTCAATGATAAACATAGATTGTTCTCAGTATTGGAGTTTGTTGAAACAGGACCTCATTGGTAGTAGAATCTAACTACCAGTAGAAGCAGTAGAGGCCCTTGCTATCAAATGATCATCAGTAATTTCTATCAATTGCTGCATCAGGAGTGTTGAAGCTTACACACCATGCAATTTAAAATTAAGTGTCTGGAATATCCCTTAACAGTTTTTAAATTGCAGCCAGCTTGAGAATCTCTGGTGATTCCAGTTTCACATGTTCAATGGATACAGACCTCACTGCTTGGTGGCTTAGCGATCATTATCCCAGATAAACTGAGATTTCCAGTCTTATGGAAGAATTTCAAATAGTGCACAGTGAAAACACTTATTACCTTTTACTTCTCACCCAATATGATTTTCTTTAGTATATAACCATTTATACACATATTTCTTGTCTACAGTACAGCAATCATATGGTTTGAGTGGGCCAAATAGGTCCCGGTAGACTCATTATTGGAGTTATGTGGATGCACGCATGTGCAGTTTGAGAAAGTTGCAAGTTATTGGCTCAGGGAAATTAACCATATCATGTTACAAGAGCATGGAAACTGAGGCTGACTGGATTTGGAATATTCACTATTTATGGAAGAGCATTGGAAGATACACATTAAGAGGATCCACTTTACAGGAGCCTGGTGGTCATTTCTAGAACTTACAGTGACTACATTTTTAGGAACCCACCTTGACTATGGCAGTACCTTGCAGGGAATGGAAACTTTTCTTCAGCTGCATGACAACTTAAGCGGAAGTCTGGGGATAGAAAACTTTTGAAGTAGTTGGGAAAAATCATTCCTTGATTGAAACTGGTTTTATAACATAAGAACTTAGAAGAGGGATTGAGGGCCTGAACGACAAGAAGCTCTTCCTTGTCAGGAGGAGGGTGGAAGTCGCATGGTGTAGAACTAGGAGTGGAGAACACTGCCTTGGGTCTCACAGAAATGTAAAAATTCCCTTCATCCACAGTGGTTGCCAATTTAGGCCCTTTTGAACAGATGTCTGCATACCTATGAAGATGTACTATCTTGATATTCTATAGACAAGTAGATGCTTTATTTATCCTTAATGATGATCCTATGAGGATTCCTAAGTTTATAGTCATTATTAAGCTTTTAGAATAACATTATTAAGTCTTTTCTGATATTCAAAACTGCAGTGAGATCTCTTCCAGTCTTTGTTGTCACTTCTGAGGCAGTAACCAGTCATTATATTGCTCATTGTTTGTAAAACCTATAAACAAATTCCCATAAAAAGGGAATTAACGATTTATTATAGGTGCTAGGACAGAAGACAAAGATATTGACTGTGTTTATGTATACAAAACTTGACTAATAACTTATTTATGGTTTTTAACAATCCAGGATCCTGTGGAGCTGTGACAGGTAATGAATGTTTAGCCAGGCAATTACTCCTAATGGAAATCCTAATGGATAACATTCACTGTTGTAGCCTTGTTATTAGATCTCTTTGTGTTCAAGATCAATCTGGCTTACATAGAGAGTTCCAAACCAGCCAAGAACCCACAGGGAAACTCTGTCTCTAAATAAATAAACAAATAAATAAATAAGCCAGGTTATGTCACATACCTCCAGTCTCAGGTCTGAGGCAGAAGAGGGAGGTTGTATGAGAAGTTACTTTGTAGGCAAGACTGGTCTTGAATTTACAGACATCCCCTCTTCTCTAATTCTGTACTGATTTATAGGTGTGTATCACCTATAAATTGTTTAATCTTTCCAGGGCCTCATTTTCTCTTCTACTTTCTTAATCCTGGAGGGTACTAATGTGGTTCTTAACCCAGAGAATGCTGAACACCCAAAATAGGAGTCAACAATCTCATAAGGGGAACCTAAAAAGCCAATCCAATATCAGTCCTGAGAAAACACTCTGTTGTAAACTATTTCAATTATGATTTGACATTTTGTGTGAACTTTCGATGAACGTTGTAACATGTGATCATGTACTCTGAAAGATGTGGTACTGACAACAAATAGATGAGAGAAGAATTGTTTTCCTTGCTGGGCGGTGATGGCACACGCCTTTAATCCCAGCACTTGGGAGGCAGAGGCAGGCAGATTTGTGAGTTCGAGGTCAACCTGATCTACAGAGTGAGTTCCAGGACAGCCAGGGCTACACAGAGAAACCCTGTCTCGAAAACCCCCCCTAAAAAAGAATTTTTTCTTTTCCCCAATTAGAGAAGACTTTCCCTTTCCTCTGCTTAGGATCTTTTCAAATTTCTTCCTAAATAGCTTTCATAGAAAACATTTTACAATTTAGTAATAAACACTAAAGTTACATATCAATGTGTTCCTTTTTCTTCATCCAACTTCTGACAAGCAGGCAGCAAGTTAGTGTCACCCAATTCCTGCTGAGAGAGAACAAGGGAATATTACCTAATACTCCCTTGTTTGGCTACATGTGTTATTTCTCTAAATCAGCAGCCTTTTACCCTCAGAAAGAGCAAGAGGGTTTTTAGGATTTTTTAGAAGTCATCATCAGCATTTCAGTATAGATAGAGAGCTACAATTTCTGGAGACCCTCAAGGATTAAAGCAACTCCAGAGTCCTACTCTGTGCTACAGTCTCTAGGCAGCAAATAACCATACTTTCAACTACATAGTGTTCATTTCTCTCCTCTTCTTTTTCCTTGGCTCTTTGCTATTCTCAGGCCATTCAAACTCAGCCAATTTTATAGTAATGCAAACCTCATTAGTAGTTGCATAGATTTTTTTTCCTCACAATTTTGGCCAAATTGACTGTGGTCCTGTATTTCAACGTCTACATTTACTAACACTGATGTTCATCCTGAACATCATCATTAAAATGTGATATGCAGACATTAGAATTTGGGTCCCATAAGTTCTAGCCTCATATTTCTTGTCTGTTTTTCTGCAGTTTTCTGTGAAACATTTTCCTGGGTGTGGATGATGCATATACTTGATGGGTCATTATAAATAAAGACATCAAAACACTACAATTTCAAAGGGGAAGAAAGATTGTGTTTAATTCTGAGTTTATTGTTGTGAAAGAAAGACTGTGTTTGATGTTTACTGGTTAGGTGATATAAGTGTGAGGGTCCCTGCAAACACTAGGTCTGGCAGAGTAACAATCCACAAGACAAAAATGAAATATAGTTCACTACCACTCTGCATGTATTTCAATACTGGTGTTAGGTGTGTTGTGGGATATTCCCAATGAAATTCTTGCAGCCCTCAGGATAAAGTGTCCCAGTGCAAGTATTAACAGCTCTAAAACAAAAGGTCTCCTGGTAGTTCGAAACCAAGATATACCACAAAGACTTATGTAACAACAAATCACACACAAGATATTTACTGAAAAACACTGAAGTGAGGCTGCCTCTGTTCAGGTGAGAATCAGAAGGGAACTGAGTGAGAGGCAGGCTTTATATAGAGTTTCATTGCAGGGGTAGAATTTCCAGGAGTGGAAATATCTTAAGTTTGCCGATTAGGAGGATTTTAAGTCCCAAGCTTGTGTAAATTCAGGGACTTCTGAGTTTTTAAAACCAGGAGATAAACAATGTTTACCCTGTACACTCAGTACATAGTGTTGGGTAAAACTTCTAGATTCTGACCCAAGTGTGGTTTATTTTAGGAATATTTAAGTAGAGTTTAATTTTGGAAAAAAATTCTTGGTGACAATTATCTCAATCCTCTCAGCATAGCAAAGATTAAAAAGTGACTATTTCAAAAGTCTAGTGCAAAGTACATGTGACTCTTTCATTAAGCTGGGTTCTAAAACTAAAGAGCCTAGAGAAGGATTAAGCCTACATTGTAGTGAACACCAAGCTATAAAGTGCATGCCACATCTCCCCTAAGACTAGTTTCTATTGTCATAGAAACAGTTCCCTAGGGAGGAAATGTCTGTGATAAGCTTAATAGTCTGGGAGTTTCAGATGTGGCCTGGCACTACATATATCACAGATCAACAAGCTACTTACTGTAGTTCTTACCTCACTTCTGTTCACAAAAGTGTACTTCTCTTCCATTGAAGAGAAACCACTGTGGTTTGATACTTCTGGTTTTCCTAGAGCTTATCTGTGGCCACAAGGTCCTTTTACCCTCTAGCACAAAAATAGATTTTCTGGATACTTTTAGTTCTTAGGATGCTAGTGTTGTGGTAGTTTAAGTGGATAGACAGTCAAAAGATGTTTCCTACAATATAAATTATATTGTTCACATGTACAGAATGTGATCATGTTGCTTGACTCTATAGATAGAAAATATGAAAGTGCTTCAGTCACTTAGGCCATTACAGCCCCTGACAGAGGTAGAGGGTGTGACTACAGGCCTCAGGCCCTAGAGAGATTTACATACTAATAAAGGTCAGAGGCCAGAGCCAATTAAGCATTCTTCCCCGGACCCTCTCCTTTTCTCCCTCCCTATTTAACTCAGGTCTGCCCTTAGTTTCATGGGGGTACACTCAGATCCATTTATCATCCACCATGAAAATAATCCCTTTTGGAACCAAAGACTTCCTCTTGTCATTGGGGCCTGCCTTCGCCAAAGCTTCCAGCCTTTGGAACCTTAGACTTTCTCGCATATGTGGGACCTGCGAGTGGGGAAAGCCCCTGGGACACCACCGTGGTATTTTTTCCCCACAATTATGGGTATAGATTGATAAACGTGATGTTTGCAAATATTTGTTGTCTTGATCAATTAGAGTTAGTTACCTAATCTTTTTTAAAGCTCTTTTAAAGATTTATGAACACTATCCCATTCCTTCCTCATGTGAAGGTTTCCTTGATATTCCGTAAACATTGCAAAGCTCTTTCTTAAGGCCAGTCAGAGAGATACAAAGAGACAACAGACAGATACATACAGAGTATACAGATAGACAAATACACAGAGACAGAAGGCAGACCCACATGGAGAGATAAACAAGAAAGCCTTCAGATACTAACAGATTCGAACTCATTCAACAGACAGACAGAGGATGGAAGAACAGGAACATGAAGTAGTGAATTCAGCTTTGATATCACATGTAATTAAATCCCTCTGAGGGAAAGACTCACTTCTTTGCTTAACTTACAGGCATTGTTAATCACCACTGTGTTTAATCTACTCCCATATTTGAATCTCTAAGCTGTTAAAAGCATTTCTTGCATTAGTATAATATTTGAAAGAATAAAACTCACAGCAGTGGAAAACAAGTAGCCTTGACATCTGAAAAATGTCCCTGGGCTCAGAACCCTGTGCTACAAGGACAGATCTCCAGGTCTCTTGGCTTCTGTTTCAGAGCTCTTACTTCCATGCTGAGCTGGAATTCAATTTAAGCTGTTACAATCATCACAACAGTTTTTAAACCTCAAAAGTTTCCTGAGAAATCTGGGGCTCATTATAATCATGAAAAGAGTTGATTTCCTAAGTTGAATCTCTAGAGACTTGTATAATTCTGGAGTCTCCTTTCCCCAGCATATTGAGATGTGTATGGGTGTACATAGAGAATATTATAGAAGATTCAGGAAACCATCTATGAACAAATGGCTAAACAGTGCAGTGTGTATGATAGTTCTATATCCAAATTTATTTATTTATTAATTTCTTTATTTCTCTTTATTTCTTTCTCTTCTTTCCTCTCTCTCTCTCTCTTTCTTTCTTTTAGGAGCATTAGCTTTAAAACAGCTAAACAGTTTTGCAAGGGTGTTTCTCAATTTTATCCTTCCCTACAAGCAGTAAATAATATTGTGTCTTAATCTAACAGTATTTTGATACATAATTTTCTTTGCCTGAAGTATCGAACTCCTCTTCATTTTCTTGAAGTCTGATATTCTGTCTCCTTCAGGTTCTCTATGAGTTATTAGTATTCACCTTACTGCATTATCATTTCATGATCTTTATTTATTTATGTATTGATTTTGGGGGTTTCTAGCCACTTACTGAATTCAATTTTTATATCCTATTGTCCTCATTTACTTCTGACATCTGCTATTATTTTCTTGCCCACCAATCATTTTGTTCCTATCCTTTTTGAGTTGATTGAAATGTTCTACAAGCTTTGATCTCTTTGATCATGACTCTGGTTTTTCAGTTCTTTATCTTGGATGTCATGTAAATTTTTTTCCTTACAAAATTCATATATTTCTTATGGTTTGAGTCAAGGGCATTTAATCTTAGCTTTACTCTGTTTTGCGAATCTGTCCTGAGCATCAGAATTCTGAGGTAATTGCTATCTTTTGTGCATCTTTTGCCAGGATTCTAGACTTGAATTGTGAAGTTAGGTAGGATGACTAAAGGTTCAGAACCCAGGTGCAGTATCCTACTACATCCAGTTCTGGTCTAGGCCAGCAACAAGCTTGTAGGAAACTATCTAGGGTAGGTCCTCAGCATTCTGACAGCTGGAGTTGTGTGGGAGGCAGCCTGCAATAGAGTTGTAGGAATAGTTCCTGATGGGGAAGGTGGTCACACCTCACTGATCATGAGTTTAAAAAAAATCAGAGAAACAGTCAATCACAAGCAAGTAAACAAGTAAGCAAAAATCCAAAGCAACAAAACTAGCTGTCAAGAATTGGGAAGCTAACTAATTAAAATGTCCTGAAGTAGGAGGGCTTAGAAGAATTACATAACAGGAAGCAGCTGAATATTGGGTGGGTCCAGAAGGAGTGGCTCTGAAGAATCAGGCTGAACTCACTGGAAAGACTGCCATTCCAGCAATCCAGTATCTCTGCACTGTCATGATAAGAAAGTCCTGATGGGAGACTGGTGCCTGATATTTGAGAATCCTGAAAACTTCCTTAAGCTGCAGTTGCTGTACCGGACTCCTAGAACATTCAGTAGTTGGTCCTGTCACCTGCCAGGTCAGAGGAGCTGTTTGGCTGGGAAATGGAAAGGAAGGAGTAGAGCAGGGGTGTGGAGTAGGGGAAGGGTGTATTTTCTGTGGCTACTCTCACAACTCTGTTGCATATATTTGCCATTGTGAGGAAGTTTGAGATCCTGTGATTGGGTTTATAGTGATGGCTTAATTAAATTAATGATTGCTAGAATATTTTTCTAAAATTACCTCATAGATCCTTCACTGTATTTGTAGTTTATACACCAGGATTCTCTTTGCAAAATCCTGAGTAAAGCTCCTCGAACTCAAATTCATTCACATTTTCTTAACTCTCATGTTCCTTCATTTGCCATTTCATTCCTCTTTCTCCAGGGGACTGAATAGGCATTCCGAGGGAGCTTTGTAGATATTTGTCTTATCAGGGACCATTGCAGATTTGATTAAATTAGAAAATAATTCGTTATAAAGCACCACGGTATGGCTTAAAAATTAACATTTACTAAGCTAATTTAATTTTACACTTTTTTTACCATTAATTTTACACTGAGGTATGTGCAAACTTTGATGTAAATACAGCATTTAGAAATGTGTCTTCATAGGCTTAGTTATTAATGTTACACCTTAGGTTTGAATGAAAAATGAAGACTGGATTGCAAAAAGGTACTGCTTAGGAGAAGATATATTGTAGGTTCTGTTAACCCTGAGTGTTGCCAGAAAAAAAAAAAAAACTATTCCACAATGTGGACAAGCTTTATTAAATATTACATCCTTACTAAGAGACAGACTTTGGTCGCATGCTACAGGGCGTTGCATAGGCCATTGTAGTTTCGTATGAGACTTTATTATTTTCCTAAGACATGTAACCTGCAGAATAGCAAAAGGATACCTGTTTCTTGGGCTGGTGGTGAGGTAAATTTTTGGCATTTCAGGTTGAGGGAGGAAGAAGAGTTATCTGGTTGGGTCCAGACTGCACCAGGCCATGAGCTGGGGGTGGGAGGGGTATGGAGAATGAGAAGGGAGGATAGAGGTCAAGAGAGGATTAGGAGTCAAGAAAGCACCTAGACCACAATGTCTGCATTGATATCTTAATAGGAACCACAGTTAGCAATTCCTCCTTTATTTTTTTTTTGAATTCTTCCAAGTTTCAGCCCAGCATGCTGTGAGAGGATGATAAAAGGTCATTATATTTTAATAAGTAGAAAATTTACTATAGGTTAAGACAAAATTAGATAGTAAATTTTGATTATTTTTTGTTGTTGTTGTTTTTAAGACAGGGTTTCAATGTGTAGTACTGGTTGTCCTGAAACTCATTCTGTAGACCAGGCTGGCCTTGAATTCAGAAATCTGCCTGCCTCTGCATCACAAGTGCTGAGATCAAAGGCTTTAACCACCACTACAAGGCTGGAATAATTATGATTGCTCACTTACGTGAGAAATATGACTCCTTGGTTCATGAAAAAAGCACTCTGCCCATGCACATTCATGGTTTGTTGAGTTCTGCACTGTGGACTTCTTGCAGGAGTGGGAATGCTTAGACCCTGCACTCAGGGCTTTTTCAGAGATCTCTAGTTGGAGAAGTTCAACTGTCTGCATAGTGAGGGTCACAATAATTTTCTTGCAGTCTTCCTCACCCCTCCTTAGTGTTGCTGGGGAAAAGACTCTTTATGTGTGTTAACTGTGTGACTGACTCTCACATCTCATAGGGTAAACTGAAATCTTAAGACAAAAAGAGACATTTTCATGACATCTTCTGTTTCCTTCATGTCCATCCTTTTGCCATGTGTTGGCATCTTTCTTTTTTATCCCATGAAAAATTCCATGTTCTTTCTGAACCATGTTTTCCCATTTTCAGGTAACCATGTATTCAGCCAAATCTGCATAATTGTAAAACAAAACTGAGAGCCCTGGATGGTAAATGGCAAGGAGACTCTAACAACCACACCCTAAGTTGGAACAGGTTCAATTATCCCTACATAATAGGCTACCAGTTTAGTTCTGCAGAATTTCTTCTTCCTAATCTGAAAACCAAGAATCACAAATAATTTTCTTCATAATGTATATATTTGTTTTATCTATTCTGACTTCTACCAAGGATTCTATTGTGAACTTCTTTGAAGCTTGGTCAATGAAATTCTGTTCTTTGTGAGACTATATTCCTCAGGATGTGTAATCTGGAAGGTTTTGCTGGCATTGTGAGTGGCAAAATATGGATCACTTTGTTCTCCATTCCTTGTGTGGGACAGAGCTTTATTGTGTTGTACCTGAGAAATATTTCCTAGTTTTCTTATCTTCATTCATTCTTCACAAGAAATGTCTTATTTCCTATGACCTCATGAACAATTTCTGTCTCATTCTTTTGTGCATGTTTTCATCAGTTTATTATCTAAGTAGGTATTGGACTAAAAAAAACAGTATTAATGAATTAGTACATTTACCATTTCTTTTTTTTTTGTTTTGTTTTTAGAGACAGAGTTTCTCTATGTAGCCCTGGCTGTCCTGCTGTCCTGGACCTCACTCTGTAGACCAGATTGGCCTCAAACTCAGAAATCTGTCTGCCTCTGCTTCCCAAGTGCTGGGATTTAAGGCGTACACCACCACTGCCCAGCGAAGTTTTGTATATGAAATCTCTCTGAAATGTCAAGAGACCATTAGAATAAGGTAAATTCTGTTTAGAATCACAACTTTTACATGGTATTTCTTTTACAGTTCTTTGCTTTTTTGGAAGAATATCCAGTGCTATATTCTTTGAGATTTCTCCTTACCTCTTACTTAGCTTTAAATGGAAACTTTTGAGTTGAAAAACATTAAATGTTCAGAGTAAGAAAATATATTGCTATACATATAATAATTTCAGCATTTAAATTTACCATTCCAATTACCTCTTTACTTATTATTTTTTCAGCCTTAACATTGGTATTATTGTCAAAACACTTGTATACAATTAAGTAAATCTCTACAAACCACAAAATGTAATACTTCCTGTGGGATTGACAGGTAAAAACTGTAAACAGTAAGCAATTATTTTCAATAGATACAAATTTCATAATGATAGTAGAATGTATAAATCTAATGAAAGATAAAGGCAGATCAAACAATACCAACAAGAGTACTACATCAAGTTCCATCCAAAGAAGCACAGAACTTTGCAGGTTTGACTTTGTGACATTTCAAAAACAATAGATTAAACCTTGAACACACTATGCTAAATAAGCTGAACTGTAACAATAGGACAAATGGTGTGTGTTTTTATTTATACAAGTACTATTTAAAGGTCATATACATGTAAAAAGCTTAACATTGGTTGTCCAGAGCTGAGAATACAGGAAAAAAATGCTTTTTAACTGTCATTAAAGTTCTTACACATTGATTAAGCTATGGAAATATTCCATACAACAGAAGAACCCCCATCCATTTCTACATATGAGTGACACACACACATTTGATAGTATCTAATTTTTGACAAATTATTGCATGTATGAAATAATTCTGTCACAGTAACCATCCATATTCTTTAATTATCTTCCCAACTCCTTACTTTATTAGGCATTTGGGGGGGTTTGTTTTGTTTTTATTTAGTTCTTGTTTTGTGGACCGTTGAATGT
Source organism: Grammomys surdaster (assembly GCF_004785775.1). NCBI lineage: Eukaryota > Metazoa > Chordata > Mammalia > Rodentia > Muridae > Grammomys > Grammomys surdaster. The sequence goes on along the minus strand of NW_021604922.1, from coordinate 31,490 downwards.
GAGTATAGAGGCAATTGTTGGAGCAGAGATGTTTACCAATGGTTATACTACTGAAGCAGTGATCTTTCTTTTACAAATATTTCTTGTTAAGACTAGGAAGGGATATTGGGGAGAGAGGAAGTGATCAGGATATGAAGTAAATTTTGAAAAAAAAAGAGTATGTTTCTCAATGTATTTTATGGAATATATACTCTGAGCAAAAATATATGTTCATAGCAACACTTTTCATACAATTGCATATAGAAATTGTACACAACTCACGTGTCCTTTTTACACTAAAGACAATTTGATTTTTTTAATTAAATTTTAAAATCTTCTCCACACCCCATCCTATACCTTCTCCCTCCATCCTTCTTCAAGAGGATGGTTCCCTATTCCCTGGGAATTCAAGTCTCTGGAGGGTTAGGTGCATGTCCTTTCAGTGAGGTGAGACCAGGTAGTCCTTGGTTTATGTGTTATGGTCCTCATGTCAGCTGGTGTATACTGCTTGGTTGGTGGTTCTGTATCTGAAAGATTTCCCAGGTCCAGTTCAGTTGATACTGCCAGCCTTTCCATGGGAACACCATCCTTCTAGTCTTATTCCAGCTTTCCCCAACACAACCACAGGGGTTCCCAGATTCCATCCATTGGTAGAGTGCTAGTATCTGTGTCTGACTCTTTCAGTTGTTTGTTGGACCTCTCAGAGGGCAGCTATGCCAGGCTCCTGTCTATAAGCACACCTTAGCATCAGTAACAGTATCAGGGCACTGAGCCTCCCCTTGAATTGGATCCCAATTTGGTCCTATCACTGGACCTCCTTTCTCTCATGCACTTTTCCATTTTTGTCCCTGCAGTTTGTTCATACAGGAACAAGTCTGGGTCAGAGGTTTTGACTATGGGATGGCAGCCGCATCCGTCCATTTGATGCCTGTCCCACCACTGGAGACGGACTCTACAAGTTCCCCCTCCACACTGTAGATCACTTCAACTAAGGTCCCTCCCTTTGAGTCCTGGGCGTCTCTTGCCTCCTAGGTCTCTGTTACATGTAAAAGAGTCCTCACCTCCTCCTACCTCCCAAGGTTGTCTGTTTCCATTTTTCTACTGGGCCTCAGGTCTTCAGTCCTGCTCCCTCCCCTAGTACCTGATCACATTCCCTATTTCTCCTCCCTGTCCCCTCTCCCATCCAGATCCCTCCCTCTTTCTACCCTTGTGACTGCTTTCTTCTCTCTCTCTCAAGTGGGATTGGGGAATCTTCACATGGGTCCTTCTGCTTGTTCTCCCTCTTGAGTCCTGTGGGTTGTGTCCTGTGTACTACATACTTTTTTTTTTTTTGGCTAATATCCACATATTAGTGAATACATACTATGTATGTCCTTTTAGGTCTGAGTTACCTCATTCAGGATGATATTTTCTAGTTCAATCCATTTGCCTGAAAAGCTCATGATATCTTTGTTATTAATTGTTGAGTAGTAGTACATTGTGTTAATGAACCACATTTTCTGTATCCATTCTTCCATCTGGTTTGGGATATCTGGGTTGTTTCCAGCTTCTGTCTTTCACAAACAAGGCCTCTATAAACATAATAGAACACATATCATAGTGGCCTGGTGGGGCATTTTGGGTATTTTGGGTCTTGATGTAAATCTATTTCCAATATTCTGAGGACATGCCAGATTGATTTCAAGAGCCGTTGTACCAGTTTGCAATCCCACCAGCAATGAAGGAGTATTCCAATTTCTCCACATCCTAGCCAGAAGGGGCTGTCAACTTAGGTTTTGATATTAGCCATTCTGATTTTTGTAAGGTGGAATCACAAAGTGGTTTTTTTTTCCATCTGGAATTGGAATTCATTTTCAGTTTTTTTATTGGATATTTAATTTACATTTCATATGTTATACCCTTACCCCATCCCCCACCAACATAGGAACCCCTTATCCCCTCACCCCTCCACCTGCTTCTCTGAAGGTGTACCCCTATCTACCCCCCCACTCCCACCTCCACACCCTAAAATTCCCACCCCCTGTGGCATCCAGCCTTCATGAGACCAAGGATCTCTTCTCCCACCTATGCCCAGCAGGGCCCTCCATCCTTACATATACAGCTGAAGCCATGGATCCCTCCCTAAGTGCTCTCAGGCTGGTGGTTTAGACCCTGGGAGCTCTGGTTGGTTGGTATTGTTGATCTCCTCATGGGGTCACAAACTCTTTCAGCTCCAACCCTCTTCACTCTAACTCCTCCATTGGGATCCCCATGATCAATTCAATGGCTAGCTGTGAGCGTCTGCCTCTGAATATGTCAGACTATTGCAGACCTCGGAGGAGACATCTATATCAGGCTCTTATCAGCATGCACTTCCTGACTTCCACATCAGCATCTACCTTTGGTGACTGCACATGGATTGGATACTGAGGTGGAATCGTCTTCAGACTTCCCCTCCTTCAGTTTCTGTCCCTCACTTTGTCTCCATATTTGCTCCTTTGAGTATTTTGTTGCTCCTTCTAAGAAGGACCAAAGCACCCCCATGTGGTCTTCCTTCTTCATGAACTTCATGTGGCCTGTGAGTTGAATCTTGGGTATTTCAAGGTTCTGGGCTAATATCCAATAATAAGTGTGTGAATACCATGTGTATTCTTTGTGATTGGCTTATCTCACGCAGGATGATATTTTCTAGTTCCATTCACATACCTAGGAATCACTCGAATTCATGTTTTTAATAGCTGAGTAATACTCCATTGTGTAAATGTACCACATTTTTTTGTATCCATTCCTCAGTTGAAGAACATCTGGGTTCTTTCCAGCTTCTGGCTATTATAAATAAGGCTGCTATGAACATATTTGAGCATATGTTCTTGCTATATGTTAGAGCATCATCTGGGTATATGCCTAGGAGTGGTATAGCTGGATCCTCAGGTAATGCTATGTCCAATTTTCTGAGGAGCCACCAGACTGATTTCCAAAGTGGTTGCACCATCTTGCAGTCCCACCAACAATGGAGGAGTGTTCCTCTTTCTCCACACCCTCGCCAGCATCTACTATCACCTGAGTTTTTAATCTTAGCCATTCATTCTAACTGTTGTGGGATAGTATCTCAGGGTTGTTTTGATTTGCATTTCCCTGATGACTATGGATACTGAACATTTCTGTAGATGCTTCTCGGTTATTCCAGTTTCCTCAGTTGAAAATTCTTTGTTAAGCTCTCTACCCCATTTTTAAAAAAGTTATTTGGTTATCTGGAGTCTAACTTCTTGAGTTCTTTGAATATATTGGATATTAGCCCTCTATCAGATGTAGGATTGGTAAAGATCTTTCCCCAATTTGTTGGTTGTCCTTTCGTCCTATTCGCAGTGTCCTTCACCGTACAGAAACTTTGTAATTTTATGAAGTCCCATTTGTCAATTCTTGATCCTAAAACATATACCATTGGTGTTCTGTTCACGAGCTTTTCCCCTGTGCCCAAGTATTCAAGGTTCTTCCCAACATTCTCTTCTATTAGTTTCAGTGTATCTGGTTTTATGTGGAGGTCCTTTATCCACTTAGACTTGAGGTTGTACAAGGAGATAAGAATGGATCAATTTTCATTCTTCTACATGTTGTCCTCCAGTTGAACCAGCAACATTTGTTGAAAATGCTGTCCTTTTTCCACTGGACAGTTTTTGCTCCTTTGTCAAAGATCAAGTGACCATAGGTGTGTGGGTTCATTTCTGGGTCTTCAATTCTATTCCATTGATCTTCCTGCCTGTCTCTGTACCAATACCAAGTAGTTTTTATCACTATTGCTCTGTAGTACAGCTTGAGGTCAGGGATGGTGATTCCTCCCGAAGTTCTTTTATTATTGAGAATAGTTTTCACTATCCTGGGTTTTTTGTTATTCCAGATGAATTTGAGAATTTCCTTTTCTAACTCTGTGAAGAATTGAGTTGGGATTTTAATGGGGATTGCATTGAATATGTAGATTGCTTTTGGCAAGATGGCCATTTTTATTATATTAATCCTGCCAATCCATGAGCATGGGAGATCTTTCCATCTTCTGAGATCTTCTTCAATTTCTTTCTTCAGAGACTTGAAGTTCTTGTCATACAGGTCTTTCACTTGCTTGGTTAGATTCACACCAAGGTATTTTATAATATTTGCAAATATTGTGAACAGTGTCATTTCCCTAATTTCTTTTTCAGTCTGTTTATCTTTCATGTAGAGGAAGGCTACTGATTTGTTTGAGTTGATTTTATAACCAGCCACTTTGCTGAAGTTGTTTATCAGGTTTGGGAGTTCTCTGGTGGAAGTTTTGGGGTCACTTAAGTATACTATCATATCATCTGCAAATAGTGATATTTTGGCTTCTTCCTTTCCTATTTGTATCCCTTTGACTTCTTTTTGTTGTCTAATTCCTCTGGCTAGGACTTCCAGTACTATATTGAATAGGTAGGGGGAGAGTGGGCAGCCTTGTCTAATCCCTGATCTTAGTGGGATTGCTTCAAATTTCTCTCCATTTAGTTTGATGTTGGCTACTGGTTTGCTGTAAATTGCTTTTACTATGTTTAGGTATGGGCCTTGAATTCCTGATCTTCCAAGACTTTTATCATGAAGGGATGTTGAATTTTGTCAAATTCTTTCTCAGTATCTTGTGAGATGATCATGTGGTTCTTTTCTTTGAGTTTGTTTATGTAGTGGATTACATTGATGGATTTCCAAATACTGAACCATCCCTGCATTCCTGGGATAAAACCTACTTGTTCATGATGGATGATTGTTTTGATGTGTTCTTGGATTCGGTTTGCTAGAATTTTACTGAGTATTTTTGCATCGACAATCATAAGGGAGATTGGTCTGAAGTTCTCATTCTTTGTTGGGTCTTTGTGAGGTTTGTGTATGAGTGTAGTTGTCCTTTCATAGAACGAATTGGGTAGTGTTCCTTCTGTTTCTATTTTGTGGAATAGTTTGAAAAGAATTGTTATTACGTGTTCCTTGAAGGTCTGATAGAATTCAGCACTAAAACCATCTTGTCCTGGGCTTGGTTTTTTTTTTTTTTTTTTTTTTTTTTTTTTTTTTTTTTTTTTTTTT
>NW_021604922.1:14360-26353 GCF_004785775.1 Grammomys surdaster | reverse complement strand
TTTTTTTTTTTTTTTTTTTTTTTTTTTTTTTTTTTTTTTTTTTTGGTGGAGAGACTTTTAATGACTGTTGCTATTTCCTTAGGGGTTATGGGACGGTTTAGATGGTTTATCTGCTCCTGATTTAACTTTGGTACCTGGTATCTGTCTAGGAAGTTGTCCATTTGATCCAGGCTTTCCAGTTTTGTTGAGTATAGGCCTCTGTACTAGGATCTGATGAGTTTTTGAATTTCCTCAGTTTCTGTTGTTATGTTTCCCTTTTTATTTCTGATTTTATTAATTTGGATACTGTCTCTGTGTCCTCTGGTTAATCTGGCTAAGGGTTTATCTATCTTGTTGATTTTCTCAAAGAACCAGCTCCTGGTTTTGTTGATATTTTGTATTGTTCTTTCTGTTTCTATTTGGTTGATTTCAGCCCTGAGTTTGATTATTTCCTGCCTTCTACTCCTCTTGGGTGTATTTGCTTCTTTTTGTTCTAGAGCTTTTAGTTGTGCTGTTAAGTTGTTAGTGTGTACTCTCTCCAGCTTCTTTTTGTAGGCACTTAGAGCTGTGAGTTTTCCTCTTAGCACTGCCTTCATGGAGTCCCACAAGTTTTGGTATGATGTGTCCTCATTTTCATTAAATTCTAAAAAGTCTTTAATTTCTTTCTTTATTTCTTCCTTGACCCAGTCATCATTGAGTAGAGAATTGTTCAGTTTCCATGTGCCTGTGGGTTTTCCATTGGTTTTGTCATTATTAAAGACCAGCCTTAGTCTGTGGTGATCTGATAAGTTGCAAGGGATTATTTCAATCTTTTTGTATTTGTAGAGGCCTGTCTTGTGACCAATTATATGATCTATTTTGGAGAAGGTACCATGAGGTGCTGAGAAAAAGGTATATTCTTTTGTTTTAGGATGAAATGTTCTATAGATATCTGTTAAGTCCATTTGGTTCAAAACTTCTGTTAATTTCAAAGTGTCTTGGTTTAGTTTCTGTTTCCATGATCTATCCATTGCTGAGAGTGGGGTGGTGAAATCCCCTACTATTATTGTGTGAGGTGTAATGTGTGTTTTGAGCTTTAGTAAAGTTTCTTTTATGCATGTAGGTGCCCTTGCATTTGGAGCATAGATGTTCAGAATTGAGAGTTCACCTAGGTAGATTTTTCCTTTGATGAGTATGAAGTGTCCTTCCTTATCTTTTTTGATTACTTTTGGCTGAAAGTCGACTTTATTTGATATTAGAATGGCTACTCCAGCTTGTTTCTTGGGACCATTTGCTCGGAAAATTTTTTTCCATCTTTTATTCTGACGTAGTGTCTGTCTTTGTCACTGAGGTGCATTTCTTGTATGCAGCAAAATTCTGGGTCCTGTTTGTGTATCCAGTCTGATAGTCTGTGTCTATTTATTGGGGAATCGAGTCCATTGATGTTAAGAGATATTAAAGAAAAATGATTGTGGCTTCCTGTTATTTTTGTTATTAGAAGTAGAATTATGTTTATATAGCTATCTTCTTTTGGGGTTGTTAGAAGATTACTTCCTTGCTTTTTTGTACGTTGTAGTTTCTCTCCTTGTGTTGGCATTTTCCATCAATTATCCTTTGAAGTACTGGGTTTGTGGGAAGATATTGGACAAATTTGGTTTTGTCATGGAATATCTTGGTTTCACCATCTATAGTGATTGAGAGTTTTGCTAGGTATAGTAGTCTGGGCTGTCATTTGTGTTCTCTTATGGTCTGTATGATTTCAGTCCTGGCTCTTCTGGCTTTTATGGCCTATGTTGAGAAGTCTGGTTGAATTTTATAGGTCTGCCTTTGTTCGTTTCTTGACATTTTTCCCTTACTTCTTTTAGTATTTTTTCTTTGTTTTGAGCATTTGATGTTTTGATTATTATGTGACAGGAGGTATTTCTTTTCTGGTCTAGACTATTTGGTGTTCTGTAAGCTTCTTGTATGTTTATGGGCATCTTGTTCTTTAGGTTAGGGAAGTTCTCCTCAATAATTTTGTTGAAGATATTTACTGGCCCTTTAAGTTGGGAATCTTAACTCTCATCTATACCTATTATCCTTAGGTTTGGTCTTCTCATTGTGTCCTGGATTTCCTGGGTGTTTTGGGTTAGGAGTTTTTTGCATTTTGCATTTTCTTGGACAGCTGTGTCAATGTTTTCCATAGTATCTTCTGCACATGAGATTCTCTCTTCTATCTCTTGTATTCGGTTGGTGATGCTTGTGTCTATGACTCCTGATCTCTTTCCTAGGTTTTCTATCTCCATGATTGTCTCCCTTTGAGATTTCTTTATTGTTTCTATTTCCATTTTCAGATCCTGAATGCTTTTGTTTAATTCCTTCTTTGTGTTTTCTTGCAGTTCTTTAAGGGATTTCTGTGTTTCCTCTTTAAGGGCTTCTACCTGTTTACTTGTACTCGCCTGTATTTCTTTAGGGAAGTTACTTATGTCCTTCTTAAAATCCTCTATCATCATCATGAGAAGTGATTTTAATTCTGAATCTTGCTTTTCTGGTGTGATGGGGTGTCCAGGGCTTGCTATATTGGTAGAACTGGGTACTGATGATGCAAAGTAACTTTGGTTTCTGTTGCTTATGTTCTTGCACTTGCCTTTTGCCATCTGGTTGACTCTAGTGTTACCCGCCCTCACTGTGTAAGACTGGAGTCTGTATTTCCAGTTATCTTGCTTGTGTCAGAGCTCCTCAGACTCCAGATGTCTCTGTGATCTTATGATCCTAATCACCTGGGATGAAGAACTCCTGGGACTCAGGCCACCTCTGGGATCTGGAAATCTTTCTGCTCTGGGTGGAGTGGTTCCTCTAGGATGGCTCAGGATATGATGTCTCCACAAGTGCAAACCTCCTAGGTATCTGCTGCTCTGAGTGCAGTGGCTCCTCTAGGATGGCTCAGGATTCAGTATGTCCACAGGAGCAGACCGGCTATGTGTCTGTCCCAGTCAAAAGGACCAGGCAGGGACGGAAGGGAAGTGGAATTTGGGAGTGGCAGCATTTGGTAGCTGGTGGGTCCTGAGCGTCCCTGGCTCCCAGCTGTAACCTTGGGTGGGTAGGGAGTGAGATGTGTTTCTTACCCGCTGCTTTGAGTGCAGTTGCTCCTCTAGGATGGCTCAGGATTCAGTATCTCCACAAGAGCAGACCAGCTATGTTTCTGCCCCAGCCAAAAGGCCACAAAGTTGTTTTAATTTGCATCGTGGTGATCACTAAGGACTTTGAAAATTTCTTTAAGTGCCTCTCAGCCATTCAAGATTCCTCTGTTGTGAATCCTCTGTTTAGTTCTATACCCCATTTTTCAATTGGGTTGTTTGGTTTCTTGGTGTTTATCTTCTTAAGTTATTTTTTTAAAATTTATTTTGGATATTAGCCCTCTATTGGATGTTGGGTTAAAGAATATTTTTGTCTAACCTATAGGTTGTTGGTTAGTCCTTTTGACTTACGAAAGCTTTCCTGTTTCATGATGTCCCATTTATCAGTTCTTGATCCTGACCCATTGGAGTTCCATTTAGGGAATTTCCCCCTGTACTAATGAATTTGAGTCTCATTCCCACTTTGTCTCTTATTAGATTTAGTGTATGGGTTTTATGTTGAGGTCCTTGATCCATTAGACTTGAGCTTTGTGCACAGTGATAAACATGTATCCATTTTCATTTTTCTACACACAGACTACAAGTTAGACAAGCACCATTTACTAAAGTTACTTTCTTTTTTCCATGTTGTATTTTTGGCATCTTTGTCAAAATCAAGTATCCCTAAGTATGTGTTTTATTTCTGGGTCTTCAATTCTTATTCATTGTTCAACCTGTCTGGCTCTGTACCAATACCATGCTTTTTTTTTTTTTTTTTTTTTGGTTTTTCGAGACAGGGTTTCTCTGTGTAGCCCTGGCTGTCCTGGAACTCACTCGGGAGACCAGGCTGGCCTCGAACTCAGAAATCCACCTGTCTCTGCCTCCCCAGTCCTGGGATTAAAGGCATGTGCCACCACCGCCCAGCAATACCATGCTTTCAAAATAATCACCTTTCCTCTGAAGTATATAGCTTGAGTTTATGGATGTTGATTCCCTCACAAGTCCTTCTATTGTTAAGAATTGTTTTAGTTATTCTGGGTTTTTTTCTTTTCAAGATGATTTGAGAATTGCTTTTTCCATATCTTTGAAGAGTAGTGTTGGGATTTTGATGGGGTTTGCATTAAATCTGAAGATTGCTTTAGGTAGGATGGCCATTTTTACTATCTTAATTCTACTAATCCATGAGCATGGGCGTTCTCTCTATTTTCTGAGGTCTTCTTTGATTTCTTTCTTAAGAAACTTGAAGTTCTTGTCTCATACAGATATTTCTATTGTTTGGTTAGAGTTACTCAAAGATATATTATTTGTGACTAGTTTGAAGAATGTTGTTTCTTTCTAAGCCCATTTATCATTCTTATAAAAGAAGACTACTGATTTATTTGAGTTAATTTTATATCTAGCTACCTTGCTGAAGTTGTTTATCAGCTATAGAATTTATCTGGTAGAATTTTTGGGACTGTTCATGTAAACTATCATATCATCATGTGGTATCTGTGTAGAAAACCATTCATTTCAATATAGGCTTTAGTAGTAGGATCTGAAGACTTTTTGATTTTCTTCCATTTCTGTTGTTTTGTCTCTCTTTTCTTTTCTTTTCTTTTCTTTTCTTTTCTTTTCTTTTCTTTTCTCTCTCTCTCTCTCTTTCTCTCTCTCTCTTTCTTTCTTTCTTTCTTTCTTTCTTTCTTTCTTTCTTTCTTTCTGGTTATTTCAAGACAGGGTTTCTCAGTATAGTCCTGTCTATCCTGGAACTCACTCTTTAAACCAGGCTGGCCTCGAACTCAGAAATCTGCCTGCCTTTGCCTCCCAAGTGCTGGGATTAAAGGCGAGTGCCACCACCACCCGGCTTCTCTTTTCATTTCTGATTTTGTTAATTTTTATATGGTCTCTGGGCCCTTTAGTTTGTTTGGTTAAGGGTTTATCTCTCTTGTTGATTTTCTCAAAAACCAGATTTTGGTTTTCTTGTATAGTTCTCTTTCTGCCTATTTGGGTGATTTTAGCTCTGACTTTGACTATTTTCTGCCATCTACTCCTCTTGAGTGTGCTTGCTTGTTTTTGCTCTAGACTTCTTAGACATGTTGTTATTTTGCTAATGTAGCATCTCTCCAATTTCTTTAACAGTGCACTCCGTGCTACAAATTTTCCTCTTAGCACTTCTTTTATTGTACCTCATAAGTTTGAGTATTGTGTGTCTTCATTTTCAATGAATTCTAGGAAGTCTCTTTTTTTTCCCTGACCAAGTTATCATTGAGTAGAGAGTTATTCAGTTCCCATGGGTATGTGAGTTTTCTGTTGTTTGTGGTTTGTGTTATTGAAGACAAGCCATAGTTAGTTGTGATCTTATAGGATGCATGGGATTGCTTCAATCTTGTATCATTTCAGGCTAGTTATGTGAGTGATTATATGGTAAGTTTTGGAGAAGGTACCATGAGGTACTGAAAAGAAGTTACCCCAACTTGGTCTTCCTTTTTTATGAGCTTCATGTGGCCTGTGAGTTGCATCTTGGGCATTTCAAGGTTCTGGGCTAATATCCAATAATCAGTGAGTGAATACCATGTGAGTTCTTTTGTGATTGGCTTACTTCACTCAGGATGATAATTTCTAGTTCCATCCATTTACCTAGGAACCTCTCGAATTCATTGTTTTTAATAGCTGAGTAATACTCCATTGTGTAAATATACCACATTTTTTGAATCCATTCCTCAGTTGAAGGACATTTGGGTTCTTTCCAGCTCCTGGCTATTATAAATAAGGCTGCTATGAACATAGTTGAGCATATGTCCTTATTATATGTTTGAGCATCTTCTGGGTATATGCCTAGGAGTGGTATAGCTGGATCCTCAGGTAATGCTATGTCCAATTTTCTGAGGAACCGCCAGACTGATTTCCAAAGTGGTTGCACCATCTTGCAGTCCCACCAACAATGGAGGAGTGTTCCTCTTTCTCCACACCCTCGCCAGCATCTACTATCACCTGAGTTCTTAATCTTAGCCATTCTGACTGGTGTGAGATGGAATCTCAGAGTTGTTTTGATTTGCATTTCCCTGATGACTAAGGACACTGAACATTTCTTTAGGTGCTTCTCGGCCATTCGAGTTTCTTCCATTGAAAATTCTTTGTTAAGCTCTATACCCCATTTTTTAAAAGGGTAATTTGGTTGTCTGGAGTCTAATTTCTTGAGTTCTTTGTATATATTGGATATTATCCCTCTAGGTGATTCAGTTCTTAGAAGGAGCAACAAAATACTCAAGGAGCAAATATGGAGACAAAGAGAGGGACAGAAACTGAAGGAGGGGCCATTTGAAGACCTTTCCACCTGAGTATCCATCCCATGTGCAGTCACCAAAGGTAGATGCTGATGTGGAAGTCAGGAAGTGCATGCTGATAAGGGCCTGATATGGATGTCTCCTCAGAGGCCTTCAAGAGTCTGACATATTCAGAGGCAGATGCTCACAACTAGCCATTGAACTGATCATGAAGTTCTCAATGGAGGAGTTAGAGTGAGGACTGAAGGAGCTGAAAGAGTTTGTGGCACCATGAGGAGAGCAACAATACCAACCAACCACAGCTCCCAGGGTCCTAACCACCAGCCTGGGAGCACTTATGGAGGGATCCAGGGCTTCAGCTGAATATGTAAGAGTGGATGGCCCTGCCGGGCACAGATGGAAGATGAGATCCTTGACCTCATGAAGGCTGGACGCCCCAGGGGGTGGGAATTTTGAGGGTGGGGAAGTGGGAGTGGGGGGGTAGGTGGGGGTTACATCCACGGAGAAGAAGGAGGAGGTGTAAGGGGATGGGGGGTTCCCGGGTGGGTGGGGGATGGGGTAAGGGGATAACATATGAAATGTAAATAAAATATCCAATAAAACAAGAAAAAAAAAGAAGTTACATTCTTTGTTTCAGGGTTAAATGTCCTGCAGATGTTTGTTAAATCAATTTGGTTCATAACCTTTATTAATTTCACTGTGACTCTGTTTATTTTCTGTTGTAATGACCTGTCAATTTATGAGAATTGAGTGTTGAAGTCTTTCAATATTATTGTGTAAGTGTGAATGTATATTTTGAGCTTTAGTCAATGTTTTTTTTTTTTTTATGAATGTGGGTACCCTTGCATTTGGGGCATAGATGTTCAGAATTGAGACTTTCTCTTGGTGGATTTTTCTTTTGATGAATATTAAGTGTTCATTCTCATCTTGCTTGATATCTTTTGGTTGAATGTCTATTTTATTGGATATTAGGATGGCAACTCCAGCTTGTTTCTTGGGACCATTTTCTTTGAAGACCCTTTTCAAGTCTTTTAATCTGAGGTAGTGTCTGTCTTTGATATTGAAGTGTGCTTATTGTATGCAGCAAAATGCTAGAACCTGTTTGCACATCCAGTCTGTTAGCTTATTTCTTTTTATAAGTGAGTTGAGTCCAACTATTGAGAAATATTAAAGACAGTTGATTGTTCCTGTTATTTTTGATGTTGGAGCTGGAATTATGAGCATGTGATTCTCTCTTTTTGGCTTTCTTGTGAAATAATTAATATTTGCTTTTTTCTTTGGTATGGTGTAGGATCTGGGGATCTTGGCTCTCTGCTATTCCAATTACTCTTTGATTTGGTCTTTTCATTATGTCCTGGTTTCCCTGGATGTTTTGGGTTACAAGATTTTTATGTTTTGAATTTTCTTTGACAGTTATGTCAATATCTTCTAAGGTATCTTCTATATACATGAGATTCTCTTTACTATCTTTTGTATTTTGTTGGTACTGCTAAACATATTTAAATCTTAACCAGTATCCTTGGTTTTCCATTTCTAGGGTAGCCAATTTGTATTTTCTTTATTGTTTCTACTTCTACTTTTAGGTCTTAGAGTATTCTGTTCAATTCCTTCACTTGTTTGACTGTGTTTTTCTGTATTTCTTTAAGGGATTTATTTGTTTCCCTTTTAATGGCTTCTACCTCTCTACCTATATTTTCTTTCAGTGAGTTATATCCTCTTCAAGGGACTCTGTTATCTTCATGAGATAGGATTTTAGGTCAGCTTTCTTATTTTCTGGTGGTTGTTGTATCTAGGGCTTGCTGTGCTGGGAAAACCAGGTTGTGATGATGCCAAAGTATATTGACTTGTATTGCTTATAGTCTTGCACTTGCCTCTCACCGTCTGGTTATCCCTGGTGCTAGCTGGTCTGGATGTCTCTGTCTGGTGCCTGCCTCTTATGTCCCTGGGTTGATGCCAGTCTCATGATAGGCCTGTGACCCTGACTGTAGCACACCTCCTCCTGTGAAGCCTTCCAACTGTGTGGTCTTCAGAGGGGCAGACAAGCTGCTGATTTGCTGCTTTGGCAGCAGCAGACATTCTGGGAGTTCTTGAGACTATTTGGTTTACAGAAGAGTAATCATGCTGTTGCCTTCCATGTTGTTGTTTGCCTGGGAGGTGTTCAGATTGTGGTGTATGTTGGAGTGGACCTCCTGGAGGCCTTGAGACTGTGGTGACTTCAGAGGTGTCAACAAGCTGGTGGTCTGCCTAGGCAGAAGGGGCTGACTGGAAGGGCACTTGAATTCAGGAAGCAGGGATTTTACGTCCTGAGAAAACTGGGCTCCTCCGGATTCCCAGCGAGTGTGACGGACATGGAAGGTACTTTACTAGTTGTGCACCATGCAGCAGACCTTCTGGAGGCCCCACGACCACAGTTTCTCTAGACAAGGTTCTCATTTTCAATTTTTAATTATGCTAAAGATTATATGTGGATATAGACTATTTGTTCAGAGAATTTTGGTTTTGCTCATTTATGTTTTGACATGTGGTCTCTGTGTTTAGTACTGATACAGCATGATTTTTATTGTAGCATTTTAGATGCTGAAAGAAGCATATGTAGAAGACTCATTTTACATCATGAGTTTCTAGCTGACTAAGGTACACAGGATCACTATGAATCAAATCATAATAAAAAATTAGTGAACATTGTTCATAGTTCTACTTTTTGAATGTTTAATACTGATCAATCATATATTTATCATAGCTACTGCAAAGTACAGTTTTTAAAACAAGATTTAGAAGTATATTATCATTTATTGTCAGTAGATGTAGATCAGAGTTGAGAGTCTTTTGAGGATCCATGTAATCATGATGCAAAAAGTACAATCATGATGCTTCTCTTGAGAGCATGAATCCTTGAGAAAGTCTACTTTACCTGAAATGTCAGCAAACACCCGTTATTGAATCTCTTTCTCCCCAGTACAGTAATACTTGTCATCATTATTTGTATTTTTTTCAGAAAATCATCTCATATGTGGAAAACATGGGAAAGTTTTAGATCAAGTCACAGAGGGCATTGTCCATGAACAAGTGAATATACAGGAGAAGTCTTCTAAATGTAATGAGCTTAGCAAAATGATAAATGAATCCACCCAAAGTACACCTTATAAAATTAACCACAGAGATTCCTCTCTTCAATCCTCAAACCCAAAAAGGTGTAAAACTGGGAAAACCAGAAAAGTTTGCAAATATAAACAATGTCTACAGTCTTTAAAAGAGTGATCTGTTACTAATCTAAATCAAGGAGTACACATAGGGAAGAAAGAAAACAATAATACAAAATTTGATAAAGGTTTGGTCTCTAAATGTAAACAGATGCTGAAACAAAAAAAAGTAGTAAGAAGCTTTACAAATGTAGTGAATGTTACAACTGCTTTTCCCACAAAGGCCACTTTAATACGCATCAGAGAATTAGTACAGGAGAGAACCCTTACAAATGTAGTTACGGTGACAAATGTTTCACTAACAAAGGCACATTAAGAATTTATCAGAGAACTCATACAAGACAGAAACCTTACAAATTTAGTGAATGTGACAAATGCTTTGCCCAAAAATACAAACTTCATGTTCATCAGAGAATGCATACAGGAGAGAAACCTTATAAAATAAGTGTATGTGACAAATGCTTTAACCAAAAATACCATCTTTGTGTTCATCAGAGAATACATACAGAAGAGAAACCTTACAAGTGCAGTGTATATGACAAATGCTTTATCAAAAAATTCAGTCTTCGTTCATATCAGAGAACTCATACAGGAGAAAAACCTTACAAATGCAGTGAATGTAACAAATACGTTTCGCTCAAAGGAAGTCTGAGAATTCATCAGTGAACTCATACAGGAAAGAAACCTTACAAATGCAATAAATGTAACAAGTGCTTTACTGAAAATGGCAGTCTTAGAAAGCATCAGAAAATTCATATAGTAGAGAAAGTTTAGAAATGAAGTGAAGGAGAAAATCCTTGACTAAGAAAGGCCCTTTTAAAATTTTCCAGAAAATATATATATGAGAGAAATCTTTCAAATGTAGTGATTATATTAATCCTGTACTTTGGTCCTATATCTTAGAATGCCACAGAGAACACATAGAGAAGATATACTTCACAAATGTAATGTCTTATGAAATATATGACTTGATCTCAGTTCCAAAAAATCATCTGAATATTTATAGTGAGGAAAATGTTTCCACAAGAAAAATATGGCATATGTTTTATGTAGGCTGTATTCTTTGCAACACTTGATGTTCTACCATAGAGAATTACTATGAGTATGAAAAGTAATGAAAACCTTCATGACATGTTTAAATCTTAGATAATTTCCCTATTTCTGTTGGGAAAAACTCTGAGTATGTGAAAATATAGAGACATTTTCATTTAAACTTTTATTTGTTCACCTTCAAGTATTACAGCATTAAGACAAGATAGGGAAGTCAAAAGAATATAGTATTGTTGGACACTTTCCTTGAAACTGAAATAAACCATTCCAAAGGAAAATGAAATTAAGATATGTAATACACCCATCAAACTATTTTATAATACTGATAACATTTTGCATAGTTAATTCACATGAAGAAATTAAGACAAATTTTACTTAAAAGAGGATTTGATGACACACTGAGGCACCAAATTAGGATGCTCTTATCCTATAGAGATGCCTACACAGATATGCAGTGTGCTTGGAGTATCCAGTATTCATAATGCCTATCAAAGGCTCATTTTAAGTTTCAGGTTAATAATTGACTATGAGTCCTTTGTGCTCTTGTCAACAACTCCTTCCCATTGTCCTATATGTAAATCCATTAAAACTCACTGATTAATCAGGTTTGACTTGGTTGCTTTCAATTTCTACTTAGGATGTGTAGATGAATATATATTGTTTTTCCCCAGGAAATGTCTCTCAGGAAACATATGTGAAAGCCAATAATATTTTCTGCAAACTTGTAACCTGAACTTAATACTATTGGCTTTAAAGTGTAGATATTGTAGAATCCCTATGTGGGGTGGAATGATCCTGTTACAAGGTTGATTAAGAACAAAGGAAAACACATATATCTAATGGTCTTAGGACTGAGAAATCATTGATTCAACTCTACGTGAGTCTGTCTGTAAAAATATAATTTGAATTATATGTCAGTTTCTAAATTAGGAAACAGTGGAAATGTTCAGGAAGTTGGAAACACTGTATTAGACATGATGATTTGTGTTAAGTAAAATAGGGAACATTTTGTTCAGTGGATCAAGTTTACTGCCATAGTACTACTAAGTTAATTCAATAAGCCTCGAAACAGACAAAATGGAGAGTCTTTTGGAGACGCAACAATAAGTCTGTTGTCGTGCTTGAATTCCTGAGAATATGAGAGAAAAGTCTACCAAACAATAATGAAAATATGGCTTCATAATTTTCAGGGACAAACATCCATGTTGTGCTGTGTAACTGCACAATTAAACTCCTTAACACCACTTGATTGAGCCAAATTCCAATAACTCTCAGAACAATGCTACCCATTGGCACATATTACAGATCATTATGGTGTGCTGTTCTATTGTGCCTTAAGACTCCAGTCTGGCCCTTCCTCCCCTGCCTGGTCCTGTGGGCTGGGGCAGACACAGAGTTGGTCTGCTCCTGTCCTGTGGAGATACTGA
>NW_021604922.1:0-14350 GCF_004785775.1 Grammomys surdaster | reverse complement strand
GGAAATGCAAGAAAACACAAAGAAGGAATTAAACAAAAACATTCAGGATCTGAAAATGGAAATAGAAACAATAAAGAAAGCTCAAAGGGAGACAACCATGGAAATAGAAAACTTAAGAAAGAGATCAGGAGTCATAGACGCAAGCATCACCAACCGAACACAAGAGATAGAAGAGAGAATCTCAAATGCAGAAGATACAGTAGAAAATATTGACACAGTTGTCAAAGAAAATACAAAATGCAAAAAATTCCTAACTCAAAACATCCAGGAAATCCAGGACACAATGAGAAGACCAAACCTAAGGATAATAGGTATAGATGAGAATGAAGAGTCCCAACTTAAAGGGACAGTAAATATCTTCAACAAAATTATTGAGGAGAACTTCCCTAACCTAAAGAACAAGATGCCCATAAACATACAAAAAGCCTACAGAACACCAAATAGTCTAGACCAGAAAAGAAATACCTCCCGTCACATAATAATCAAAACATCAGATGCACAAAACAAAGAAAAAATACTAAAAGCAGTAAGGGAAAAAGGTCAAGTAACATACAAAGGCAGACCTATAAGAATTACACCAGACTTCTCACCAGAGACTATAAAAGCCAGAAGAGCCTGGACTGACATCATACAGGCCCTAAGAGAACACAATTGCCAGCCCAGATTACAATACCCAGCAAAACTCTCAATCACTATAGATGGTGAAACCAAGATACTCCATGACAAAACCAAATTTGCACAATATCTTCCCACAAACCCAGCACTTCAAAGGATAATTGATGGAAAATGCCAACACAAGGAGGGAAACTACAACCTAGAAAAAGCAAGGAAGTAATCTTCCAACAACCCCAAATGAAGATAACTATACAAACATAACTTTACCTCTAATAGCAAAAATAACAGGAAGCCACAATCATTTTTCCTTAATATCTCTTAACATCAATGGTCTCAATTCCCCAATAAAAAGACGGAGACTATCAGACTGGATACACAAACAAGACCCAGAATTTTGCTGCATACAAGAAACGCACCTCAGTGACAAAGACAGACACTACCTCAGAATAAAAGGGTGGAAAACAATTTTCCAAGCCAATGGTCCCAAGAAACAAGCTGGAGTAGCCAATCTAATATCAAATAAAATCGACTTTCATCCAAAATTAATCAAAAAAGATAAGGAAGGACACTTCATACTTATCAAAGGAAAAATCTACCAAGGTGAGCTCTCAATTCTGAACATCTATGCTCCAAATGCAAGGGCACCTACATACATAAAAGAAACTTTACTAAATCTCAAAACACACATTACACCTCATACAATAATAGTGGGGGATTTCAACACCCCACTCTCAGCAATGGACAGATCATGGAAACAGAAACTAAACCGACACACTTTGACATTAACAGAAGTTATGAAACAAATGGACTTAACACACATCTATAGAACATTTCATCCTAAAACAAAAGAATATACCTTTTTCTCAGCACCTCATGGTACCTTCTCCAAAATAGGCCATATAATTGGTCACAAAGCAGGCCTCTACAGATACAAAAAGATTGAAATAATCCCTTGCATCTTATCAGATCACCACGGAATAAGACTGGTCTTTAATAATGACAAAACCAATGGAAAACCCACATGCACATGGGAACTGAACAACTCTCTACTCAATGATGACTTGGTCAAGGAAGAAATAAAGAAAGAAATTAAAGACTTTTTAGAATTCAATGAAAATGAGGACACATCATACCAAAACTTGTGGGACTCCATGAAGGCAGTGCTAAGAGGAAAACTCATAGCTCTAAGTGCCTACAAAAAGAAACTGGAAAGAGCACACACTAACAAATTGACTGCACAACTAAAAGCTCTAGAACAAAAAGAAGCAAATACACCCAGGAGGAGTAGAAGGCAGGAAATAATCAAACTCAGGGCTGAAAACAACCAAATAGAAACAGAAAGAACAATACAAAATATCAATAAAACCAGGAGTTGGTTCTTTGAGAAAATCAATAAGATAGATAAACCCTTAGCCAGATTAACCAGAGGGCACAGAGACAGTATCCAAATTAATAAAATCAGAACTGAAAAGGGAGACATAACAACAGAAACAGAAGAAATTAAAAAAATCATCAGATCCTACTACAAAGGCCTATACTCAACAAAACTGGAAAACCTGGAAGAAATGGACAATTTCCTAGACAGATACCCGGTCCCAAAGTTAAACCAGGAGCTGATAAACCATCTAAATAGTCCCATAACCCCTAGGGAAATAGCAGCAGTCATTAAAAGTCTCACCACTAAAAAAAGCCCAGGACCAGATGGTTTTAGTGCTGAATTTTATCAGACCTTCAAGGAAGACCTGACACCAATTTTCTTCAAACTATTCCACAAAATAGAAACAGAAGGAACACTACCCAATTCGTTCTATGAAGCTACAATTACACTCATACCCAAATCCCACAAAGACCCGACAAAGAAAGAGAACTTCAGGCCAATCTCCCTTATGAACATCGATGCAAAAATACTTAATAAAATTCTAGCAAACCGAATCCAAGAACACATCAAAACAATCATCCATCATGATCAAGTAGGTTTTATCCCAGGAATGCAGGGATGGTTCAATTTTCGGAAATCCATCAATGTAATCCACTATATAAACAAACTCATAGAAAAAAATCACATGATCATCTCACTAGATGCTGAGAAAGCATTTGACAAAATTCAACATCCCTTCATGATAAAAGTCTTGGAAAGATCAGGAATTCAAGGCCCCTACCTAAACACAGTAAAAGCAATCTACAGCAAACCACTAATCAACATCAAGCTAAATGGAGAGAAACTTGAAGCAATCCCACTAAGATCAGGGACTAGACAAGGCTGCCCACTCTCCCCCTACCTATTCAATATAGTACTAGAAGTCCTAGCCAGAGCAATTAGACAACAAAAAGAAGTCAAAGGGATACAAATAGGAAAGGAAGAAGCCAAAATATCGCTATTTGCAGATGATATGATATTATACTTAAGTGACCCCAAAACTTCCACCAGAGAACTCCCAAACCTGATAAACAACTTCAGCAAAGTGGCTGGTTATAAAATCAACTCAAACAAATCAGTAGCCTTCCTCTACATGAAAGATAAACAGACTGAAAAAGAAATTAGGGAAATGACACTCTTCACAATAGTTGCAAATAATATGAAATACCTTGGAGTGAATCTAACCAAGCAAGTGAAAGACCTGTACGACAAGAACTTCAAGTCCCTGAAGAAAGAAATCGAAGAAGATCTCAGAAGATGGAAAGATCTCCCATGCTCATGGATTGGCAGGATTAATATAATAAAAATGGCCATCTTGCCAAAAGCAATCTACAGATTCAATGCAATCCCCATTAAAATCCCAACTCAATTCTTCTCAGAGTTAGAAAAGGAAATTCTCAAATTCATCTGGAATAACAAAAAACCCAGGATAGTGAAAACTATTCTCAACAATAAAAGAACTTCGGGAGGAATCACCATTCCTGACCTCAAGCTGTACTACAGAGCAATAGTGATAAAAACTACCTGGTATTGGTACAGAGACAGGCAGGAAGATCAATGGAATAGAATTGAAGACCCAGAAATGAACACGCACTCCTATGGTCACTTGATCTTTGACAAAGGAGCTAAAACTGTCCAGTGGAAAAAGGACAGCATTTTCAACAAATGGTGCTGGTTCAACTGGAGGACAACATGTAGAAGAATGAAAATTTATTCAATCTTGTCCCCTTGTACAAAGCTCAAGTCTAAGTGGATAAAGGGCCTCCACATAAAACGAGATACACTGAAACTAATAGAAGAGAAGGTGAGGAAGACCCTCGAATACTTGGGCACAGGGGAAAAGTTCCTGAACAGAACACCAATGGCATATGCTCTAAGATCAAGAATTGACAAATGGGACTTCATAAAACTGCAAAGTCTCTGCAAGGCAAAGGATACTGTCAATAGGACAAAACAGCAACCAACAAATTGGGAAAAGATCTTTACCAATCCTACATCTGATAGAGGGCTAATATCCAATATATGCAAAGAACTCAAGAAAGTAGACTCCAGACAACCAAATTACCCTTTTAAAAAATGGAGTATAGAGCTTAACAAAGAATTTTCAATGGAAGAAACTCGAATGGCCGAGAAGTACCTAAAGAAATGTTCAGTGTCCTTAGTCATCAGGGAAATGCAAATCAAAACAACTCTGAGATTTCATCTCGCACCATTCAGAATGGCTAAGATTAAAAACTCAGGTGATAGTAGATGCTGGCGAGGGTGTGGAGAAAGAGGAACACTCCTCCATTGTTGGTGGGACTGCAATGGTGCAACCACTTTGGAAATCAGTGTGGCGGTTCCTCAGAAAATTGGACATAGCATTACCTGAGGATCCAGCTATACCACTCCTAGGCATATACCCAGAAGATGCTCGAACATATAACAAGGACATATGGTCAACTATGTTCATAGCAGCCTTATTTATAATAATCACTCACTGATTATTGGATATTAGCCCAGAACCTTGAAATGCCCAAGATGTAACTCACAGGCCACATGAAGCTCATAAAAAAGGAAGACCAAGTGGGGGTGATTCAGTTCTTCTTAGAAGGAGCAACAAAATACTCAAGGGAGCAAATATGGAGACAAAGTGAGGGACAGAAACCGAAGGAGGGGCCATTTGAAGACCTTTCCGCCTGAGTATCCATCCCATGTGCAGTCACCAAAGGTTGATGCTGATGTGGAAGTCAGGAAGTGCATGCTGATAAGGGCCTGATATGGATGTCTCCTCAGAGGCCTTCAAGAGTCTGACATATTCAGAGGTAGATGCTCACAACTAGCCATTGAACTGATCATGAGGTTTTCAATGGAGGAGTTAGAGTGAGGACTGAAGGAGCTGAAAGGGTTTGTGGCACCATGAGGAGAGCAACAATACCAACCAACCACAGCTCCCAGGGTCCTAACCACCAGCCTGGGAGCACTTATGGAGGGATCCAGGGCTTCAGCTGAATATGAAAGAGTGGAGGGCCCTGCCGGGCACAGGTGGAAGATGAGATCCTTGACCTCATGAAGGCTGGACGCCCCAGGGGGTGGGAATTTTGAGGGTGGAGAAGTGGGATTGGGGGGTAGGTGGGGGTTACATCCACGGAGAAGAAGGAGGAGGGCTAAGGGGATGGGGGGGTCCCCGGGTGGGTGGGGGATGGGGTAAGGGGATAACATATGAAATGTAAATAAAATATCCAATAAAAAAAAGACTCCAGTCTGCCACAAGTAATGAATTATGTTTCCTTCATTTTCATAATTCATTTCCAGAATGCTAATATTTTACACATTCCACAAAGTACTTCCTGAAAAAATGCACAACTCATCAATGTTTTTTCTTCACCTGAATATCATGTGTGAGTTCATTCATACAAGTATCATGAGCCTATAGACAGCCTATCAATAATAGATGAGATACGTGCTCACACATAGGTTAGGAATCCCAAACATCCTGTAAATGCGTTTGGAAGTACTGAAAAAAGATGAAAAAGTTTTTACTTCAATCTAAAGCTTTATATTAGAATATTAATAAAAAGTTCTTGAAGACTCAGAAAATTAGGATCTTAGAAAAAGTGATATGTTATAGTGAACAAATCCATACATAATAAAATGCTTCCCTTGTTTAACAAATAAGGAAATTGTTGAACTTGTGAGTAACTAGGAATGATAACATTAAGTTGTTCTCAATATTTCTCTTTGTGGAAACACGACATCTTTAGTTGAAGCTTTAGTACACATAGGCCCCTGCTTTAAAATGATTATGGATAATTTCTGTCAATTGCAGCATCAGGGCTGTTGAAAGCTCACCCACCAGGCAATTGAAAAATAATGTTCAGAATAGCCCTTTATGATCTTAAAATTCCATCCAGCTGAAAAGGGGATGGCATCTGAAATGTAAATAAATATAATATCCAATAAAAATGTTAATAAAAATAAAACACATCTCACTTTCTACCTGTAACACAATATAGTTGTCTTTGTTTTATAACCATTTATGCATATTTTGTCTATAGTACAGCAAGCATATGGTGAGGGTGGACAAAATATTTCCAGCTACACTCACTGTTGGAGTTTTAGAGAAGATAACACATGAAGAATTTGAAGGACACAAGCTTTTGCTCCAGATCTTTATGCATGTTGGCCATGAGCTTAGGTGTCAGGAGCTATCACAGGATAAGTTAATAACCAGCTGGTGATCTTCCAGAGATGGCTTTGCCATACACTAACAATTTATGATGGTGCTTCAGTAGGCAAGGTCCAGCAGAAAATCATATGAGGAAAGATTCCTGCTATTGTTCTTTTTTGGTTATTATTAAACATATATAACAATCATAAGGTCTTAGCTGGCACCCTCTCCCCCTTTTCAACAGTTCTCTGCAGAACTACAAAGATGCATTATCTTGTAGTGATACTCTATAGACAAGTAGATGGTTTCTTTATCCTTAACGAGGATCTTCTGTGGATTCCTAAGTTTATAGCAACGATTACACTCTTTTAATAACACTGTTAAATCATTTCTGATAGTCAAATCTGCAGTGAGATTTCTGCAAGTCTTTAGTGTCACTTCTGTGATAGTAAGCAGACATTCTACTGCTCAGAGGTTGTAAAACCAATATCCAAAGTTCATAAAAAGAGAATTAATGACTTATTATATGTTCCAGGACAGCATAAAAAATATTACCTGGGTTTACATGTACAATCTTTGGATAATAACTTATTTATGATTTTGAACCACCCATGGACATATGGAACTGTGACAGGGTATTAATTTTTATCCAGATAATTACTGCTAATATACATGCATGCAAGCATTCACTGTTGTAAACTTCTTATTTGATTTATGATTTGAATTTATGTGTCAACTTGTTATGGACTTTTTACCATGTAATCGTGTATTCTGAAAGATGTATAAGTGCTGAGGACAAAGTGAGGAGTGCAACTTTAATGGGTTCCTCTCAAGATCATTTTGCTTTTCTCCTTTTTCAAGGAGGGCATTCATAGGAATCTTTTTACAACTGAGAAATAAAAACTAAATTCACTTTTCTTGGTGTTCCTTTTTTTCCTTTCAACTTCACCTAGAAGGGTGTAAGTGTGAGCCCCAAAATTTCTGTGGAGATAGAACAAAGGTTACATTACTTAATTCCCTTCAGTTAGGCTATAGGTGCCTAAGGCAGTATCTTTTAGACTTCAAAAATAACAAAAAAAGGACTTTTTATAAATTATCATCAGTGTTCAGTATAGTCAGAGTGTTAGAACATATAGAGACTATCAGTCTTTAATGCTACACCAGAATACTACTCTGTGTCTTCTTTCAATCCCCTCCAGGCTGGGAGGATCCTGGCAGGCCATCATCACCAAATGACCAGATCAGACCTCTGGGATCCTGAGTGCAGAATCCCCCATTACAAAGGCTCGGGAAGTGGGAGACCATTTCCTTGCCTCAACTGATCCCTGTGTCCCTCTCTGAGATTCTGATGTAAATAAATAGCATACAGGGCCTCAATTTGTTTCACAAAAATCACTGTATACTTGGAAGTATCCTGATGCATCAATGAGAAAATGAGGTAGCTTTATGGTTCAAAATATGGAAGAAGTTCTCTGTAATACTTGTGTAGCCTATAGGAAGCCCTGAGTTTAACCCCTGCATGGAGTAAAATCCCATGTGGAAGCATAAGCCTATAAATCTAGCACTTAATAAAGTGAAGCAGCAGGATCAGACGTTCAAGGTTAACCTAAGAGACACACTGAGTTTGAAGTCAGCCAGGGCTGACTGAGAAATCCTATCAAAAATGGAAGTAGGCATGCACAGTGGTATACATATTTATCCAGCTCTGGGGAGACAGAGGAATGTAGATCTTTGTGAGTACAATGTCAACCTGGTTTACATAAACAGTCACAGATGAGCTAAGATCCCAGAGTGAGACTCTGTCACTCAATAAATAATCAGATAAATTAATAAACCAAGTTCTGTCACATAGCTCCTATCTCAGCTCTGAGGCAGAAAAAGGATGTTGTCCGAGAGTGGGGTTGTAGTGTACATGGGTCCATTGGGTTGAGTTGTGGGTCCCATGTCTGCCCCCAGAAGGGGCTAAGTCTGCTGCTCAGAGGGACTGAGGCAGGTACTTTAAAGGATAAACTGTCCCTTCAGATTCCAATAGCCCAATCCCTGATGGGTTTCTCTCTTCTTTAATAACCTGCCTAGAAGTGTAAGTAACTAATTGCTCATTTTTCTTCTCTGGATAATTAATAATGAGAAGATATATTAGGTGAAAAAATAATTTATTTTTATTTCATGTGTATTTGTTTTCCACCCGTATGTATTTGTGTGTACCAGCACATGGGCTAGAAGAGGCTGCTGGATTCTCCATAATCTGTATTATGATTGACTGTGAGCCACTGCATAGGGTTTGGAACAGAACTCTGGACTTCTAGAGCAGCAAGCACTCCTGACCACCTAGGCACATCTTTATTCCCGAGTGGGAAAAAAATTGTTTCTTAAGTAAAAGGTAAAACATTGAACACCAAAAAATAAATGAGAAATAAACAAACAAATAAATGAAATAAGGCTGTACATTAAATATTTGGGGCATTTAACTTGTTACTGCAGCATGACCAGACTTACTCTGGTTACTGCGTGGGGCATGAAAGTCGACAAAAAAATTTTCAAAGCCTCATGTGCTGGATGGAGTCACAGCACATCACAATCCTCAAAGGAAGGAAACTTAAAAACAAACATACAAACAAATACATGCTTAACATGGCAAGATGGTACACACCTGCATCCTTTGTACCCAGAGGCAAAGGCTTATGGATCCAGGACATTTTGTTGTCAAAAAGTAAAACAGCACATACAAAAAAAATCAAATGCCTCTGAATAGTTCACATTTCCATTTGCTTTGTTTTCATCTATGAAACTGGCATTAAAAAAGAAAAAGTATTTTTATTTTGTTTTGTTTTCTCTTAAATGCACAGGTGTCTAGCCTGCATATATTTCTGCTTGTGCATCATGTGCATACTTGTGCCCATGAAGATCAGAAGAGACCGTCAAGTTTCCTGAAACCAGAGTTACAAAAACTAATGAGCCACCATGTAGGTGATGGGAATAGAATCTGGGACCTCTCAAAGATCACCCAGTCTTGTATGCTCAGCCATTCTCCAGCCTGAATCTGGAACTTAGAAACAAATATTTATGTATGTGCACACATGAACACAAGTGTCTATAGAGGCTAGAGTGGTGGATTGAGTCCCCTGCAATTGGAGTTGCAGGCATCTGTGTACTACTGAATATGGTTGATCCAGTGCCAGCCCTCTTGTGGAGAGGGTCTAAGTTATTTTCCATTACTATGGTAAAACAGAATGACCAAGGCAACTTATAGAGGGAAGATTTTATATGGTTCCTGAAGGTTAGAGTCCATGGTGAAGGGCACCACCTGTACACATTGCAGCTGAGCTAGAAGCAGAGAACTGAGGGCTCATATCCAGAACCACAAAGAGGATACAGAGTGAATGCACTCAGAAGAGTGAGTTTTTTAAACTCCTAAAGCCCACATTCAGTGACATTATTCCTCCAAGGCCACACCTTCAGAGTCTTAGCATTTACATTCCAGAGACTACAAAGCATATGTTTATTCAAGCCACCACAAGAAGTATGTGCTATTAACTGTTGAACTATTTCTTATGTGTAAAGCTTGAATTTAATATTTTGTGACCTAAAGCATACAAAGCATGGGAGAAAGAGAGTTTCGTTCCTTACACAAGCCAAATCTGTTTCTGATGAGGCTTTTGGTTGTCAGTGTTTTAATATATTTTTCTTAGAGTTGTGAGTCACAACAACTGGGCCCAGAAATGAGCACAAAGATACCAGGGATCTCAAGAGAATCCTTCTACTGAGAGGAAAGAGAGAGCTCACTCAACATGAGCCACATTTTTCAGTGAGTCCCATGCTAAGACACTCTGTGTGTGTGTGTGTGTGTGTGTGTGTGTGTGTGTGTGTGTGTGTGTATATCACACACATGCCATGACATGCATATGAAATTCTGAAGACCACATTGGGTGGGGGTCCACACCTTCCACCTTGAGGTAAGGTGTTTCTTTGTTATTCTTCCAATGTGTATGCTAAGTTACCTTGCCCATCACCCTTTGGGATTCCTCTGTCTCCACCTCTCACCTGCCCATAGGATTATGAACACTTGATATGCACCTGACTTTTACATTGGTCCCTGGGATTTGAATTCAGGTCATTGAACTTACATAGCAAATAACCTTATCCACTGAGCCAGCTCCACAGGCCTGGGATATTTTAACATTGACCTTACTTTAACCTGCTTTGGGGAGACAAACTTCTATTTATCTGGTAGATAGCCATCTATATAGATCTGAGAGATAGAGAAAAAGCTAATATTTTGAGCAGGGTCCAGTGGCACATACCATATTTTATACTCAGGAGGTAGAGGCAGAAGGATCAGAAGTTCAAGGACATCCTTGGCTACACTGTGAGTTCCAGGCCAGCCTGGACTTTGTGAGACGATATGGTAGAGAATTCATACACACACACACACACACACACACAAAGCCACACTCCCAGTGGTGGGTATGCACTCCCAGGTTCCTGGTGGCTCATTAGGCAAAGGGAGACAATATAAGTCCAGGACACCTGAACCTCAAGAGGACCAGTAGACAAGAGAGTCATACATGGAAACAGGAAGTGTATGGCCCTGAGTTACATTTGTGCACTATTCAGAGCACTCCCTCCTCTTTGCTCTGGAATTCCCACTTTCAATAACTTAGACAAGAGATCAGCCAAGGGAGGAGAGACAGCTCAGCAACTCCCAGCTTCGATACTTCAAGCTCTCAGGTACTTCGAGGGGTTGGGGGGGGGTGGATGAAGGCAGTGT
Organism: Grammomys surdaster; assembly: GCF_004785775.1. Taxonomy (NCBI): domain Eukaryota; kingdom Metazoa; phylum Chordata; class Mammalia; order Rodentia; family Muridae; genus Grammomys; species Grammomys surdaster. Next base: position 3,400 of record NW_021604922.1, on the reverse strand, counting down.
CAGTATACTGTCACCTTTTTGGTAGTCAATCCTCAGGACTACTAGTGGGACTGAAAGAGCTGGGCAACCTGAGGTTGTCACCAGATCAGTGGTGGATCTTCTGCTGGAAAGGCCTGGAAGAAGAATAGTTAGGTCTTGGGAGCTACTAGAGGACAGATGAATAGTAAAATGTTATGGGGTTCCTCAAGGATAGGTGAGGGGCCGTAACAGGCATAGTTGCTCCTGTTCCTTGGAGTATTGGCTTCCTTCCTGGTTAGACTGAAGCAGGTGTCAACTAGAGTCAAATTTCTATGGGACACTTTGTCAGAACTTGAACTCTCAATTTTGAAAGGTTCTGTCCCACCAAGTTAGTTCCCCACCCCAGGCTAGTACACACCATGGAATGGGCTTGTGGCTGATAGGTACTGGCACTGTGCTGCTCCACAAGACACAGAGTACAACAGGTCTAGACCCTTGGGGCTAGAGATTTTTTTCAGTATATGAAGAAAGGATGCCCCAGCACAGCAACAGTGATGGGGAAAGCCAATATTAAAGGCTTCTGCCATTCACAACTATGGCAAGGCCAACTGAACATCCACTATCTCCTTCCTAGGACAGAAGCTGTGTCTACCTACAGCTTTACCCTAGGTCTCCCCAAACTCAGTCCATGTTGGCCACCACAAACCTCCCCAAGATGTAGGAGAAGTTGAGGATATTAATGAAATTCTAGGCACACTGGACTTGGCCTGGAACAACTTAGATGTATCACTTTACTAAGCCACACATGATACTCGAGTACTGAGGATGGTCCTGTTCTACTCACTTTATAGGAATATCAAAGGGTCTTTCTCCTCTTCTTCCAATTTCAGCTGCTTTGTCCTTCACCAGATTTCATCCTGTCTAGGATATGAGATGCATAATGGAAACATGAAGGTTTGGGTTCAAATCCGTCTCTCTCACCAGCCTTTCTCTGCCTCTACTTCCTGTTTTGGAGTGAGATAAGACAGTGACTGCCATGGCTCTAGGGAAGTGCATCCTAAGTGCTGTAAATTTGACACTGAAGAGTTCAGTGAATAAGGCTTTAGATACAATGTAGGGAAGAGGCATCACACCTGCCTAGTTTGTGTTTCACTGGCCAAAACCTGCCAGCACTCAGTATCCTTGGAGCAAGCTCTCTTCCTAAGGCTAGTTCAGGATCCTGGGAAAGCTGCCCTTAGCCTCTTAGGGCAGGGAGCTTATCTAACACAAAGCCAGAGCATCAGATGCATTAAAGCCCTTTCTTCTATGAACTCAATACCAGTGTGGAGGTTACAGGATGGATAAGTGGATGTTCATCATGTGTAAGATGGCACAGCACCAATATCAGCAGGAGTCACATTCTGCACCCCACCGTAGTTGCAACTGTCCACTGAGATGCCCAGGAACCCTGATGTTCTCCACACTCTCCTGACTTTCACTGCCTCTACCAGATTTTTGAGGTCCCTCCACATCTCAGGGTGTTTCACACAGGTGGCAATGGGCATCCAGATACAAAGGCTCAGGAAACAGGCAGCAGTTGGTAAGGAAAAAGGACACACTTTGAGGCCAATGGGAAAACACACTTTCCCCTAATTTAGGGTAATTGTTTCAAGGCTATCCCTAGTTACACACGCCTTACCATACATTGAGAAGCCCCTTTGTTCCCAGCCTCCTTCCTCTCAAATATTTGGTCCATACCTACTTTCAGGGAGAAATGTCCTCCCAGGGGCAGCTTTTGGAGGAGGTGGTTATAAAGGACAGAACCAAAGCCAGTCAAAATCCTAGATCAGTATGCATCCTGAAATGCTTAGACACCAGGATGCCATCCTTAAGTCTGCAGATTAGAGTAACCTGGGGAAGTGTACACTCACTGCTTTGGTCCTCTTCTACACTACTGCTCTCTTACAGACCTGGGAACTCAGATCTGGATTTGGGGAGAGAAAAGCAGAAGGAATGATGGAGTGCCTCAACCACCCTGTAGAGTCCACATGAACCCCAGACAGGACTCCAACTAAACATTCTTGACTCAGCTTCCCAGTGCAGAGATAATATGCAGGAACCTGGCTTACCTAATAGCTAGAAAAAGAGTGGGAGACTAGACAAGGTTCCCTCTTTAAGGAAGCCACATTCTGAAAAGAAAGACCAGTTAGTCACCAAGGATTTCAGTGATATAATACTCAATAGGAACACTTGCTGGTAATCTGGAGACCAGAGCCAGGTGCCTACATGCCACAGGATGGACATTCCAAGAGTGGACTGAGAAGGTGACCAGAGAAGAGATCTAGGAACTTAAAGGGGCCATTTAAAAGAATACCTCTGTAGGCGAAGCCCAGCACAATCAGGAGCTTGGTTGTAAGAAACAGTCAGGATGAGACCATGGCCAGAGCACAGAGAGGGTGCGGGTGGAGCAATGGAGCTCAGAGTCTGAGAGAATTCAGGGCAATTTAGGACATATTTTTATAGGATTCTTCCTTGCTGCTAATAGATGAGAGGAAGCATGGACAGGAAGAGAGAAATTGTAAATTCTAGAACTGTACTAAGTAAATTTTACAGAATATACTAGCACTTAGTACATGGAATATGTAAAAGGGAGGCAAAGTCAAGACTGAGCCCAAGGAGTACCTTGACTTTAGCTGATTTTATTAGATTCACTAGGCTACCATTTACAGAGATAGGAAGAGGGGCTACTTTGAGTGTGGGGGTAGAAACCAGGACCATGGGTTTTGATATGAGAGTAGGATACTCTTTATAAATTACATTTTACCTTATATATTTTCATGACTAAATTTTTTTTACATGAGGTGAAACACTTTCAGTCTTAGGAATTGAGAGGTCTAATTTCAAGAGGACTTACATACTGCTTGTAATGAACGGGGAGACTTATGTGAGAGAACAAACTCTAGTGTGAGTTTTAACTGTAGTTCATTTCCCTCTTGGGTTTCTTCGTTTAATATTTTATTGTCATTTTAGATAGGGTCTCACTAAGAAGCATGTATGGCCTGACAATTGCTTTGTAGACCAGGCTGATCTTCAACTAAGAGACATCTGCCTACATGTCTCTGCTAGTAGTGCTGGGGTTGAAAGCAAGTACACACACCCCAGGCTTCCATCTTATTTAGACATAGGTCTCCCTATGTATTCCTGGCTAGCCAGTAAATAAAGATCCTCCTTCCTCAGCTCAGCTACCAAGTGTGAGTTGCCACCTACTCTATCCCTTTAAGTTTATTTTTTTTTTTGCAAAGTCTTCTCAGGTTTGGCTTACTAAGGATTGTACCTGGCATAACGTGCCACCAACCACTCTCAGTGCCAGAGTAGATAAGATGAGTGACCAGTTTTCCAGTTTTCCAACTCTGTTCTCAGTGTTGTTCTTCAGACCCATGTGAGAGGAAATATTATAACAAGG
>NW_021604921.1:249876-286275 GCF_004785775.1 Grammomys surdaster | reverse complement strand
TTTCTTTCTTTCTTTCTTTCTTTCTTTCTTTCTTTCTTTCTTTCTTTCACTGAACATCCAACTCAGTGCTACATATTTGCAAAGAGGCTTCGGTCTAGCCTGATAATGTTCTTTGGTTGATACTTCTGACTCTGAGAGCCCCAAGGGTTCAGGTTAGTCGATACTGTTGGTCTTCTTGTGGAGTTCCTATCCACTTAGGGGCTGCAAACCTTCCTTCTATTTTTCATTAAGAGTCCCGAAGCTCCATCCACTATTCGACTGTGTGTGTCTGTAGCCTTTCTGAGTCAGTTGGTGGATGGAGGCTCTCAGAGGACAGCCATGTTAGGCCTATGTCTATAAGTATAACACAATATCATTAATTGTTTTAGGGATTGGTGCTTACCTATGGGTTGGGTCTCCAGTTGGGCAGGTTATTGATTGGCTATTCCTCAGTCTCTGCTCCATCCCCAGTCCCTGAATTTCTTGTAGACAGGATATGTTTTGGGTTGAAATTTTTGTGGGTTGGCCTGTGTCCCTGTGGCTCCACTAGGGTTCCTGCCTGACCACAGGAGGCACCTTCCCCAGGCTTCATGTCCCCAATATTGTGATTCACAGCCAATAACACTCACATTGATTCTTGGGCACCTCCCCTAACCAAGGTCTCTGTCTCCTATTCCAGGACTCAGACTCTCCCTGGAGATGCCTCTATTCCCCCTGCCCTGTTAGTTGCAGATATCTGCAACAGGAAGATTTTTTAAGATTGTTCTTCGATGAGCTCTGGATACCATCAGAAGATCACTGACTCTCGTGTAGGTACTTGAAGGACAGGTATGGGAAATACTGTGTAGAAGTATAGGCTTTATAAAAGGCTTATATCTCAAGACTTCCATAACACTGAGAGCCCACAGAAGCATCTTGGGGCTGTTTGTGTTACGTACTCTCTTTAAATTTTGGTTTTCCCAGAGTAAACATCTGGAGTGATTTTTCTCTCAGAATCTGACCTGTCCTTTTCATGTCTTCCGAAGTATCACGACTTTAGATCAACAAACAGTAAGTTCTTTCAGTCACTTGGGTAAAACACTCTTTTGAAACAGTTTAAGAATTAAACTGACTGAAAGACAGTTGGCCATGTTTTATGCAGTGGTCACATGGTTTGGAGATAGTTTGAAGTTATACTATACATAGGTTCTAAGGCTGGAATCTTGCACCCAGCCTGGCAATTACAGAGAGACAGTATGACCTCTCAGATGTGGGATCTAGCGTGGCATGATTAGGGCACTAGATGTCAACTTTGTGATAGCTCACTTTGTGTGATGCCACATTATTTTGAATGTATGTATTCTTTCCTAATATACTGGAACTTCTCCAGGACCTCAGAACCAGAGTTAGTGATACACCATGACGTCACTTAAGACTGATATTTTACTGTGAAGTCAATCTGTCTGCTTAATCTGTCTTTAAGAGAACAATATGATAATAAGTGCTGGGAATGGAAAATACAGGTTGAAATCACTTCTACTGAATGGTGATTGTTCAGTCATAAGTGGGTAAAACATCTTGTTTTGTTACCTGTGGAAGTTGGGGTCAGCTGTAGTCCGTGACACAATCCCCTGGAAAACTGTTAAAGATTTCTGTGAAGTATTCCTCATTCCCACCTCATATGATATTTTCTGTGCTGTTCAAGAAAAGTAATAGGGAAGTCTTTGGTTTGGGGCATAAGCACACAGAGACAGAAATGAAAACACAGACATGTAAACAAATTAATGAGACAACATTCAGGCAGGAACTAATTCAGACTCATACAACACAAAGGGACAACTCAAGACAAAGGGAAAAAAGTAGAGAATTCTATTCTGGGCTTGCTCTTGGGTATATCCTATTCTTGAATTTAATTTCCTTATGTGTAACATTTGGGGTGGTCCGGAGATTATTAATGCATTCAGGCCAACACCTTTGTAGGAACATAATATCTCTGGAATCATTTTCATCCTGCTACATGTTATGGATGCCTGCCAATGAGATGATGGCACTGCTTGCTGTGAGGTTTTCCTCAGAGAACCATGTGTTAGTGCTTGTTCTTAGTCCTTTTAACTCCAAAACTGAATGTTTCTTTTCTTTCCTTTATGAGATTTAATTTAATCCAGGTGGTTTATTTTTTGATTATGTGTAGTACATTTGTATCAGTATGAGGTATCATGGATAGATACACAGGAATGCAGATGAATAAGATAAAGAGAACACTTCTGAACTCCAGAAGCACAGACAATTTTAGCTACCCATGTGGTTACTGGGAGTTGAAATGTAGAGTGCTGAGCCATCTATCCAGCCCCCAGATCAGGATTTGTTAGGTAAGTGAAAAACAGAGTGCCATTTTGTTTGCAATGGCTGATACAGAACCAAAAATCCTCTTAAACTGTCAACCTTGTGCTATGTAACTAACACTTGTGTTTCTTCTTTCATTTTACAGTTGGTGAAACTGAGGCCCAGAAATAGGATATGATTTATCTAAAGGGCATTGTGTCTATTTCAGCAGCACACTGACCAGACAAGAGTTTTGAGTTCCTGTTTTATACCTGAGGTATGATCTTCAGAATAGTTGGTCAAGTGAATGTGGGTGGGGCAGAGAGGCAGGCAGAGCATCTATGGGAGTCCTATCGTGTTCTGAAATCCTGGCCCTGTCAGGAATGATCTGTCACTGCAAAGCTTCTCAGCAGAGGGCTTTCCTACTGCTGTTCTTCATGGAGATGTGAGTGGAAAGAATTTGGGAGCTTGGTGGCTTGGTCATTGCTCCACACACTGGACAGAAATGGCTGAGAGAAGTCATGAGGGCTCGAAAGATACAGTTCTTAGGAAGGCAATGGAAGTTTTTCTGGGACATGTAGGCGTGGAAAGCTTGCTGCCATCCTATGGCTCTGGCATTCTGTTACTCCTTCAAGTTTGGGGAAATGATTTGTCTTTCTTGTCACCTACAGGCTCTCATGATCTTCTGTAAGGAAGAGCTTTGGTAAGAATGTGAACACATTCACTGATCCAGAGCAGAAGAGTATCATATTGGATTGGCTGTGTTGTGGGAGGATTCTGAAGAGCAGTCATTAGGAGCCTGTGTTCTCACTCTGGAGTCTGTTTTCGGGGTAGGTGGATAGCATGCATGCTAATCAGTAGCAGTGACAAAAATAATGGCATGATGGTATCCACAATGTCCCTTCTCACCAGGATCACATCTTTCTAATGGAAGCAACTCCAAAGAACTACACAACAACTTGCTGCTGGGGCAAACTTACCTTACCATGCTTATGAGTCACTTATATTTAGACCTGTTACTGAGGCCACGCAGCAGCATGCCTGAGGCCTCTGGTGCTGCCATGTGATCTGGCTGGAAGAGGTATCACTGTGCCTCAGAGGTAGAGAAAAAGAAATGATAGTACAGATCACTGCAGAGTACACACACGGGGACTTTTGGCTGCGGCCATATGACCATAGTTAGTGGAAGGGAGAGTAAAAGCCTGTCTGTAAAACATTCTACTGGGGCTAAAGCGTAGTCTACACAGAGAGTTAAGTGGTTTAAGGAAAGTGGATGTGCTAGATAGTTTTATGTCAACTTGACACAAGCAAGAGTCATCTGAGAGAAGGGAGTCATAACTGAAAAAATATATCCATAGGAGCAGGCCATGTGGAGGCTTGCTTACCAAGCCAGTAAGCAGTGTCCCACCATGACCTCTGTGTCAGCTTCAACCTGCAGATTTCTCCCATGTTTGAATATCTATCCTGACCTCCTTTGATGATATGTAGTGGTATAGAAGTATAAACATTACACACACACACATACATACACACACACACACTCACACATACACAAACACATATACAATATACGTATATGTTTGTATGTATATGTTCCTAAGAATAGTTGCATTTAGGCTAAGTAGAAAAGAAAATATTATTTCAACAGTAGTACCCTTACTATTGAAGACAGGTTTGGTTTGGCCTACCCTTTGTGTGACATTCAGGGTAGGACTTCTATAGGGCACAGTCTTGAGCATAAGTCTCTGTGCATACCTCAGACAGCTTCATTGAGATGCACAATTGTATCAGTGACACAGTCACTGCATTCCAGGTAATTTTTAACGTTGATAAAAGAAATAGTTTTATTAAATTTTGTACACTTTATTTTACTGTATCACGACCCAAACTTGAGCTACATTGTGTGTTCAAATGAAGAGGCCATTGGTTCCTTTTCTATCTCTGTATACACCTCTATCTTCTTGACAGGTATCAGATATGATCCAGTAATGGAGTCCTGTGAGAAGACTTCTGAGTGCTTATGAGAAGATTCCCAAAAAATGCAAGCAAGAGTCTTATGATCATAGTTTCTCCAAAACACCAAATTGTCCATGGAATGTGTTTTCATGCTCCTCCCTGGTGTTTTGGGTAGGAGTGTGTTTATGTCAAATTACTCATTATTGCTTGGTCTTGTAATTCAATTAAGTGTTTAAATGTTCTTTATGTGCCTTTATGTAAAAACATAATTTGGACACTTGTACTTAGTTTTTGTGATTGTGTAAAGCTTGAACTCATGAGAATTATATGTTGAACTTGAGAGTATATAAATATTATCTAAGGCTTTGAATGAAGATGGCTTTAGCATAAGACTTTAATATATCTTTTGTTGGGGTCCATTCTCCTAGGTCCCACTGCCTCTAGAGCAGTGATGGATAGGTATGAATAAACTGGGTAAACAGAGCACAGAGGCAGGAAGAATTCAAGGTTACTTTGTATTTTAAACTGAGCTTGTTGGAAACACTCAGTATTTTATTTTCATTATTAATGGTACTAGGGTTACAGTACTAGTATATAATTTTTCATGGGTTGATTGAAAATGTAAACACTTTTATCTTTAAATCACAATGTTATACTTATCTCTGCCCTTAATATGCCTGTTGAGATTATAGTGAGTCTTGAAGAATTGAAGCAATTTTTATGTGATGCTTAAATTCAGGGTTAAAATTAATTTTAATAAAATTTAGTTCTTTAATTGTCTTAGCTAGGTTTTTACTGCTGTGAACAGATCCCATGACCATGGTAATTCTTATAAGGGTAAAATTTACTTGAGGCTGGCTTGCAGGTTCAGAGGCTAGTCCAGTATCATCAAGTCAGGAGCATGACAGCATCCAGGAAGGCTTGATAATGGCTGAGCTGAGAATTCTACATCTTCTTCTGTAGGCTGCCAGAAGAATACTAGCTTCCAGGGAGCTAGGATGAGAGTTTTACAGCCCACACCCACAGTGACACACCTACTCCAACAGTATCAATCCTCCAAATAGTACTACACCCAGGGACAAGCATATACAAACCATATTGAGCTTGCTCTATAGACCAGGCTAGCCTCAATTCACAGAGCTCCACATTCCTCTGCCTCTTAATTCAGTTCTGTATTTATGGATTAAAGTCACTACTAAATAGGACACCCATATAAATAGCACACATAATCACCATCATTTTCCTGTATGTTTGGCCCTTTCAATTGGTAGCTTTTTTGCATCATCGCATTGAGGAAGTAGTGTCCCTTCTTAGGTCTAGGATCATAGTAAAACCAGTGGACTCTCAGTGCCCACGCACACAGCAGGGGATGTGATGGATAAAGGGGACTCGAGCAGCACCCCACACTCACTTGACTCTTGCTAGGACAGAGAGGCATCCACCTCAGTGAGGAAGGTCTGCAAGCTGTCAAAAACACTATTCTTTTACAACAAGGGGTGAGAGTCAAGGGCTGGGTACTCCAGAAATCAGCAGCTATTTTCATTTATCTTGCTCTTCTTAGTTTATGCACTTGTGAGTATCTTGATCTGACCTTAATCTAGGTGAGGATGCAGGAGTCTCTTCATTCAAAGAGACCTGAAAATATGGGTTTTCAGTAAAAACTACAAAGTGTTCTTTTATCCACCCCTTGTAACTGATCACCCGTTTCCATTGGCCTGATCCTGGGAGCAACACCTGAGTGTCTCTCTTCCACTCTGTGTCTTGTTCAAAGAGTTAGCCCTACCCCTGGCCTTGTTTATGAGGCTGGTCTCAGGCTTTGACACATGCTGTGTAGGTATGTCATTGAATCTTGCTGATACGTTAACACCACCCCCTATATGTGTGTCTTAGTAAATATTTATGTTAAGACTACAGTATTCAAACATATATGATTAAATAGAAAAGGGTATCATTACCATTCTACCTGTATGAGTTAGCTGTTTTTTCCATGACCTTCCTTATTTGCTGTCAGGATTTTACTTTTGCTCAAAAGTTGTTGGCTTTTTGCTTGCATGTTTGTCTTGTTTTGTTTTGTTTCATCCATGATAAGGTAAGAACAGAAGCTGTTGAGGCATTTTAAATTTGTATTGATGGTACCTTTTCTTCCTGCTGTCTTAGGAGGAGACCAATGTAGAACTTGGCACTGCTAGCTGAGATGGTCCTGAGGGTTTGTTTCCCAGGAGGATGTACTCCTGTCTTCTGAGACCTCTAAACTGGGATCTCACCCAGGGCTTTCTTGATGAAAAAGAAACCTAAAGAGCATGTGCTTAGTTCTAGATTCTGAGTACTATCCATGACGTCCTGTAATAGTCATGATATGTGAAGACAATCTTAATGATTATAAACCCTGGAGCAGATACTGGTCTCAATCGCTCTCCAAATTCTATTCCTGAAGTTAGGCATATGGATGTTCTAGTGTACAATTTTCCTGACAAATTTTCCCTTCAGGAAAAGTCCTTTTCAGCAATGAAAGGGTAGGAGGCACACTACATTTTCTTCAGTCTTTCCTCTCCAGATAGATCAGGGAGCTGATCAAAGTGAAAGTGTGAAGGGAGGTACACTGGTTTCCCCTTTCAATGCAGAGGAAGGTTGGGAGGTGGTGCAAGAGTTATCATAAACCCTTCCCTCTATTTTAATTATTTTTGCACTTTCATGTGGACTTATTATTTATAATTAGATATGTTGTCATTGCTTGTTGGTTTAAAGCATCTTTGAATTACTTTTTTCTGTAACCCACTTGAAACATTGGGGAAGCTAGATTGAGATCTGATTCCATTAGAATTTTGACTCAAGAAATCCTTGATGAATGTACATCAAATCACAGGCAAGGGTGTCCAAAACACCTATGAGCGGGGACACTTCATGGAATCCACTTTTATTAGTATTTGATTAAGTATATGTGTCAGCTTTGGGGGAAATTAAAGAAGACACGTGTTTCAGGAAAAGGTCTGGCATTGGAACTTTACATTCTATCTTTCTGACTGGGATGTGACTACTCACTGAAACCACTCCAACTCAATGATTCTTTTACAAAAAAAAAATGGTCAACATGTAAGTGTGATCTAGTTCTGCTTCTTAGAAGCAGACGAGGTTGCAGAGGAGATGAATGTTTCATTTTACTGCCCTGACCTTGATTGTGGTTAAATTTGTGCTACCAATAAGGACTTCATTTTCAGGATTAAGTAGGTTTTCATTTCATGGTGTTGTTGCTCTAAAAGGCTGTTCTTTTGTATTTCCTACCACATTATGAAGATTTCTAATGATACCTTTGGGTAAGGTCTTTATATAGATTTTTTTTTTGTAAAAGAATCATTGATTATTTTGCATCATGGAACATCCAAATGATGTGTCATGATGTGATGATTGTTGCTCTCTCTGTGGCCTCACTGTTAGTGTTTGATTAACTGAATATTCAAGCTCTTAGAAAAGTTTGTTGAGTATAAAAGACAATATATTTTTTATAGATAAAAATTGTAATTTGTCCATCCCATGTGCAGTCACCAAAGGTAGAGGCTGATGTGGATGCCAGGAAGTGCAGGCTAACAGGAGCATGATATAGCTGTCTCCTTAGAGGTCTGCCAAAGTCTGACATATACAGAGTCGGATGCTCACAGCTAACCATTGAACTGATCATGGGGTTCCCAATGGAGGAGTTAGAAGACTGAAGGAGCTGAAAATGTTTGCGGCCCCATGAGGAGAGCAACAAGACCAACAAATGAGAGCTCCCAGGGTCCAAACCACCAGCCTGGAATCACATAGGGAGGGACCCATGACTTCAACCGTGTATGTAAGGGAGGGTGGCCTTGTTGGACAAAGGTGGGAGAGGAAGTCCTTGGTCCCATGAAGCCTGGATGCCCCAGTGTGGCGGAATTCATGGGCAGAGAGGTAGGAGTGGGTAGACAGGTTGGGTTACATCATCTTAAAAGCAGGAGGAGGAGGGATAGGATAGAGGGTTTGTGAGTAGGTTGGGGAAATGAGGAAATGGGATAGCATCTAAAATTTGAATAAAATATTCAATAATAAAGGAAAAAAGAGTTGTAATTTGAAATTTTTGTTTCTCTTAATATAAATTCATTGTGACTAGAAGACTAAAAGTAGAGAGCACTGCAAAGTCTGAGTGGGAAGACCTTCAGATAATGCTCCTGAACACCTGTGCAGCACAGCATTTCCCTTAACTCTTGCCCTTGCTCCTCTACCACAGGAGCTCCCAAGCATCTCTTTCCATGGAGGGTGGGCTGCTGTCTCTGAGGATTCTTTGATTGTGCTCATTCTTTGGACATCTTCATAAGAAAAGTGTCTCAATACATAGAGGAGCATATGTTTGGGCCTTGGTCCTTTGTGCTGTCAGTGGTCACAGCATAGTATGAAGTTGATAAATATGTGCTTCTTATTAATAATTCCTCAGAAGTAATAATGTTCCTATTCTCTCTGTAAGTCCTGTTTGAGACAAGGCTTAAGTGATGGGGCCAGGCTTTGTGTAGAAAAAAAACCACAAACCTCTTTAGCTTAGATAGGTTAAGAGCAGTGGCAAGTGTAGAAACACGACTCCCCTCTTTAGATTTACCAAGCTGATATAATACCTTTCTTGTCCTAGAAAATATATTTCTTATACTATAGCCTAATTTTACTAACATAGTAACTTTATTGCTATTTAAATAAGGTAGGAAAATATTTATACTCAGTTTTTATACAATATATTTTTATTATATTCTTCCCCTTGCCTTAACTTCTTGCAGATATTACCCATTTTACTCCTAAATTCATGATCTGTCTCTTTTTCAAAAATAAAAGAGAAAACTATTGCGAAAACCAAAAATTAAAACAAAACAAAAAAAAACCCAACCAAACAAACAAAAGTCAGAAACAAAAACATGGAGTTCATTTTGCATTAACCAACTATTCTTGGGCATGGGACTTACCCTGAATTGTGGCTGATATACTGAGAAGCACTTCATTGAAAATTTTTGATTTTTTTTCCTAGAATATATCCATTACAAATGTATTGCTGGTTAGGGTGGGATTTTATAGCCAATGTTCCTTCTCTGGGATTTTGTCTGATTTGAAACTGTTTGAGTTTTGTGCATGTTACTGTGAGTCCATATGTGCACTAGTACCGTTGTGTCTGGAAGAATCTGTTTTCTTGGAGTCATTCACCACTCCTAGTTCCTAAAATCATTCTGCCTCAACAACCTTAAAGGAGTGTTTTGATAGTCATTCATCCCATTTGGGGCTGCATTCTTCAGTTATTCACATTATCTAGTTGTGGATTTCTTTGTTAATTTCTATCTAGGCAAGAAAGAAGGTGTCTGATGAAGGCTGAGTGATGCACTGATCTATGGGTATAGTGATATGTCCTCATGAATCATTTGAATGCTTTTTTTCCTAGAATAATAGTACAATTTCCAGTAAACCCACTGTGATCTATCAAATCTTAGGTTCTTGCGACTTTAGCATCATTAAGTATGAGTTTCAACTCATGGTGTGGTCATTAAATCTAAATGACCAGTTTAAATTACTAACATGCTATTTATATATACAATTTATCTTAAAACATGCTCATTGAACCAGAGTTAGTGACCTTATATCACAAAGTCAGGAAGATGTCACCTGGAGAGGAAAGATACTCATTGCTGACTACTGTCCTGTACTCAAGTACACACATGTGCATACACACATACACATGTTTACATACATATACACTTACACTCCTAAAAAGCTCATTTATGTATACCTCTCTTAGAGATTGTGAGAGGGCTAGGGACTGCCAGTTTAAAAATCACTGTGCTAATAAGTCAAAATGGGAATTTGTTCACTAAAGCAAATGATTTTCTTTTCAGGGGCAAATATAAAAAAAATCAGACTGAAAAATAAGGAAGTCTGTGGCAATACATAATAAAATTCCAGATAAACACACATACATAGACACATCAATGAGTATACTTTAAAACATTATTTCAAAATAAAATCAAATTTTCCGTGTTGAAATGGCCCTATGGGTAATGTTTAGCCTTTGCTATTTTCTTCAAGAATCCAGGAGTACCACTGCAGTACTGAGTTTCCCAAAGGCAATGTCCAAAAATTATGTTTTAAAGAACTTAGCACTGTTCAAACTTCCAGCTTGTCCTTAATAGCTTGAAATATAATGGATTTTATGGCTGTGGTTTCCTAATTTTGCATGAATTAAAAAGTGTTTGTCACTTTCAGACTACTAACAAACTCTTTGAGCATACAGTCTCATACTGTGAATCTAAGCTCTAATTTGAATTATTGATTATGGTTAAAATCTTCTAATTACTGCTCTAAATTCTCTCTGCTCCCATGCTTCCCCCTCTGTCTCTTTGTCTGTCCCTGTTTCTCCCCCCCCCTCTCTCTCTGCATACGTGTGCATGCATGCATGAATATGTTCACGTGTGTAAAAGCATCCATAGATATCAGACATATCTCTTCCATTCTTCAATGTATGTTGTGAGATGGAATCTCCCATTCAGTCTGGAATTCACCAATTTGACTAGGCTAATAGCCCTAAGAGCTTCAGGTATCCACTTCTCTCTGTCCTACTTTCAGTGCTGATACAGACATATGACACATTGCCTGGTTTTATATGTAGGTTTCAGGGATCTAAACTCATGTCCTCAAATTACTGTGGCAAGTTCTTTACTAAATAATCCATCTCCCCAACCCCCTAAAATAAATTTTTAACATTCTTTTTTTATGTAAAGAACAATGGTATTGTATCATAAATACAAATAACACAATACCTCTTAATAATGCTCACTTCTTAATTTGCCAAATTTATGGATATGCCCATAAGGCAAAGTGGACTTTGAAAATGTGGTTAGGATTAAAGAAATTATACATAAAATCAAAAGAAAGACATATTAATTGTTTGTTGAGTAACTTCACTTGAGGCCCTTAATGATAATGAGAGAGAGAAGGAGAGAGAGAGAAAAGGAGAGAGAGAGAGAGAGAGAGAGAGAGAGAGAGAGAGAGACTGAAACAAAGAAATAGATGATAGTTGAAAGATAGATAAAAGATAGAGGATAGATGATAGATGATATGCAGAGACAGAGACAGAGACAGAGAGAAGTAGAGAGATGGGGAGAGAATAAGGAAGAGGAAGAGGAGGAGGACAAGGGAAGGGAAGCAGAAGGAAAGGGAACAAAAGGGAAGAGGCTATACTTTAGGTGATTGCTTGCATGGTTGTTGGAAGCTTGATGAGTCCATAATCTGAGGAATTTTGCCAACAAGCTGAAAATACAGAGAAAGCTTCCAGTTTATATGTAAAGGTAATTATCTGGAAGAATTCCTTCATCCCTCTCCTTCAGGAATGGTGGTAGTAGTGGTGGTAGTGGTGGTATGATTCTTTATTTTATTAAAATGAAAAGATAAAGCAACATATTGGTGAACTGTGTAACATTCAAATGGTATGACACATTTACAGAAAAACTGCTACATAATGTATATTTTTGCTGCAGGAATAAGTTAATAAAAATAGTATACAGTTATGTGATCTACAGACTGAATACAATTGAGCTTGGTCACAATATTAATTTAGAAGAATAAAGAAATTTTCAGAGAAATGAAACAACATTCTAATCAAATTTTAAAATCAAAGATGCTGCAAGTTATAAATATAAACCTTTGCTTTAAAGCTTAAATTCTGCAAAGATTCAAGGCTTCAAACATGATGTGTAATTAGAAGATACACTATCTTGCTAATAAAAGTTCAAGCAGAGAGAATGTTGTGTGATTATAGCCTGGGCTATTAAAACAGCTAGCAAGCTCCTACTTTGTGAATGTATTGAATATTTACAATTTCATACATAAGAATATGTATATTTATACATATACTATATATATATATTCTAAGTGTAACAATAAAATTCATATCAACTGAAAAGATGTCTTATATTAATGAAATATTTTAAGTAATATATACATTCCTTAAAGTTATTTCTTGCTGAAATTTTACTGAATTGTATAATTGCATACAATTAATATAATGAATAGATTATATTATATTTTATTAAAAATCAAATCTACAGGGAGTAAATTAGTTTACATGTTCACTTTGCTTTATTCTAAGAACTCTTTATACACTTTGGTGTCTCAGTCAACTGCTTGTTGGGCCTCTTAGGGGACAGTCATATTAGGTTCCTGTTTGACAGTACATCATAACATCATTAATAGTGTCAGGTCTGGCTGAGAAGCACTTAAAGAAATGTTAAAATTCCTTAGTCATCAGGGAAATGCAAATCAGAATGACCATGAGATTTCACCTTACACCAATCAGAATGGTTAAATATCAAAAACTCAGGTGACAACACATGTTAGTGAGGATGAAGAGAAAGAGGAACACTCCTTCATTGCTGGTGGGATTACAAACTCGTTCAACCCATCTGGAGGTTCCTCAGAAAATTGGAAATAGTTCTACCTGAAGACCCAGCTATACCACTCTTGAGCATATATCCAAAAGATGTCCCACTGCACCACAGGGACACATGCTCCACTATATTCATAGTGGACTTATCTGTGATAGCCCAAAGCTGGAAACAACCCAGATGTCCCACAATGGAAGAATGGATACAGAAAATGTGGTTTACTTACACAATGGAACTATTCAGCTATTAAAAATGACAAAAGACCTTCACATAAAACCAGATACACAGAAACTAATAGAGGAGAAGGTGGGGAAGACCCTCAAATACCTAGGCACAGGGGAAAAGGTCCTGAGCAGAACACCAATGGCTTATGCTCTAAGACCAAGAATTGACAAATGGGAACTCATAAAATTGCAAAGCTTCTGAAAGGCAAAGGACACTGTCACTAGAATAAAATGTCAATCAACAGATTGGGAATTCCACATCTGATAGAGGACTAATCAAATATATACAAAGAATTCAAGAAATTAGACTCCAGACAACCAAATAACCCTATTAAAAATAGGGTACAGAATTAAACAAAGAATTCTCAACTAAGGAAACTTGAATGGCCAAGAAGCACCTAAAGAAATGTTCAGCATCCTTAGTCATCAGGGAAATGCAAATCAAAACAACCCTGAGATTCCATCTCACACCAGTCAGAATGGTCAATATCAAAAACTCAGGTGATAGCAGATGCTGGCAAGGATGTGGACAAAAAGGAACACTCCTCCATTGTTGGTGGGCTTGCCAGCTGGTACAGCCACTCTGGAAAGCAGTCTGGCGGTTCCTCAGAAAACTGGACATAGAATTACCTGAAGACCTAGCTATACCACTCCTGGGCATATACCCAGAAGATGCTCCAACATATAACAAGGACATATGCTCCAATATGTTCATAGTAGGCTTATTTATAATAGCCAGAAGCTGGAAAGAACCCAGATGTCCTTCAACAGAAGAATGCATACATAAAATGTGGTACATTTACACAATGGAATATTACTCAGCTATTGAAAACAATGAATTTGAGAAATTTTTAGGTAAATGGATGGAACTAGAAAATATAATCCTGAGTGAAGTAACCCAATGACAAAAGAACACACATGGAATTCACTAACTCATAATTGGATATTTGCCCAAAAGCTCTCAATATCCAAGATACAACTCACAGACCACATGAAGCTCATGAACAAGAAAGACCAAAGTGTGGTTGCTTTGGGCCTTCTTAGAAGGGATAACACAATACTCATGGGAGCAAATATGGAGACAAAACGTGGCGAAGAAACTGAAGGAGGGGCTGTCCAGAGACTGCTCCATCTGAGTATCAATCCCATGTGCAGTCACCAAAGGTTGATGCTGGTGTGGATTCCAGGAAGTGCATGCTGACAGGAGCCTGATATAGCTGTCTTCTTAGAGGTCTGCCAGAGCCTGAAATATACAGAGGCAGATGCTCACAGCTAATCATTCAGCTGATCATGGGGTTCAAAATGCAGGAGTGAGAGAGAAGACTGAAGGAGCTAAAAGGGTTTGTGGCCCCATGGGAAGAGCAACCATACCAACCAACCAGAGCTCCCAGGGTCGAAACCATCAGCCTGGGGCACATAGGGAGGGACCCATGGCTCCGGCTGTATATGTATGGAAGGATGACATTATTAGGCATAGGTGGGTGAGGAAGTTCTTGTTCCAGGGAAGGCTTGATGCCACAGTGTGGAGAAAATCTTGGGTGAGGAGGTGGGAGTGGGAAGGTGGGTGGGGGCATATCTTCATACAAGCAGGATGAGCGGTGATGGTATATGGGTTCCTGAGTGTGGGGGGAATGGGGAAAGGGGATTACATCTGAATGTAAATACAATATCCAGTAAAAATTTAAAAAAAAAGAATGACATCATAAGTTTTTCAGGCAAATGCATGGAACTAGAAAATATCAACCTGAGTGAGGTAACTCAGACCCAAAAGGACATGCATGGTATGACCAAGTGATGATGCTTCAATTCCACTTGGGAGGGAGAAGAAATAAATTACGGGAAGCAGAGATAGGGATGGACCTCTTTGGGAGAGGGTAATAGAAGGTGAAAAGAGGAATAGGATCAGGTGTGGGGTGGGGCAGGAGAAAAGTCTTGAGGGCCAGAAGAAGGAATGGAAATATACAACCTCAAGAGGTGGGAGGTGGGGGGACTATCTAGAAAGTACCAGAGACCTGGGAGTCAGAGACTCTCAGGACTCAAAGGGAGGAACATTACATGAAATGCCCAACAGTGGAGAGAGGGAACTCATAGAGTCTATCTCCAGTTGGAAGACAGGGAATCAAGTGGAGGGATGGGTTTGCCATCCCACAGTCAAAAACTCTGACCCAGAATTGTTCCTGTTTAATTGAACCACAGGGACAAAATTGGAGAACAGACTGAGGGAAAGGTTGTCCAATGACCAGCCCAATTAGGAAATATATTTTAAATATATATGAATCTAGAATATAGAAGGGTCTGTATGATACAGATGGGGTATTGAGGAAAGAACCATGTGCCAGTGAATTACAAAAGACTTTATCGCTTTAGGTATGTTCTGACGTGATGCCCTGAGTCAATAATATCTAAACATTACATTTCATGAATGTTGCAGTCTATTAAAATATGTAACAATCTGATCATCAGTCTTAAGTGAACAACTAAACATATCAAAACCAAGAAATACTCTTTAATTGACCTGTCATTGATGTTTTCATAGAACTATACTGAAGTCAAGTTTTTCATCTAATCTTTCACTGTAGTCTGGACTGAGGAAAAGAATAAAAATATTTATGTGCAGAAACAAGCAAGGAATATTTTGATTTATGAGGAAATTTTGTATGGTTTGGCAAGAATTAAAATTATATTTCTGACTTGCAACAATTGCTGAAATTTATTTTTATTAAATTATTTTACTTATTTACCTTCCTTTTTCCTGGTTACCCCTCCCCTTTGTTTCTGAGAGGGTGTTCCCCTACCCAGTCACTTATCCACCCCTGCCTCAGCCCCTGCAGCTTCTCCTTTCTCTGGGGCATTAAGTTTCTACAGGATTAGGCTCATCCTCCCCCACTGAGTCTAGACAAGGCAGTCCTCTGCTGTATATGAGCCAGGGTCCAAGGACCAGCCCATGTTTGCTCTTCTGTTGGTGGCTTAGTCTCTGGGAGCTCTGAGGGGTCTAGATTATTTGATACTGTTGTTCTTCCTGTGAGGCTGCCATCCCCTTGAACTCCTTGAGTCCTTCCTCTAACTCTTTCATAGGGCACCTTAACCTCAGTAAAATTGTTTGCTTTAAGTATCTGCATATCTCTCAGTCAGCACACATATGTATATGGTATATTTATTCTACAAAATCTGTTTTTAGTGAATTTTAAAAGAGATAGTATCATTCAGTAATAAAAAGGTTTATTTTAGCAGAAGAACATTTAGAAGATTATTTTCAATTTGTAATATGAAGAATAAAAATAAGAAGGCTTATCATTAAATATCAAAGGAAGTTCTAAAATTAGTGTGTAGTGCACATAAGTGAACTTCATCTAGAAAGCATAGTAATGATTTCTAAGTTCAGTATCATGAAGTATGTTGAAGGTGAGAATATAAGAATTCCTAATTTACACTAATGTCTAAAGATAATTAGGGGAGAATTCTGAAATTTCAGTACTGTTTAAATTCAATAGCTTAAGTCATGGTGTTTTTATTTAAAAAATGATTTGAGAAATATATACATCACTGATGAATACATAAATTCCAAAATCAAAGTTTTATTTCCAGGTGGACAGGACAGACATACAGAGGTTAACTGAGACACACTATCACTCACAATGAGGATAGTAATGTGGTGTACATTACCTTTTAACATGGCTGATTTCAAAATAAATTTGGCAAGAAAAATATGTAAAATTCTGACATTAAAACAGCAGTAGCTAAACTGAGAAAATACTTCAATTAAATGAATGCCAGACCCTTCATTATATTCTGGCTTAATTACTTTGAAAATGTGAATATTTTATAACTCTAAGTTATCATAATATATAGTATATATCTCACAAAAATATCTAAATAACTCTGTAAGTAAAATTTTCCAATAAAAGATTAAGAAGCTCATAAAAAATACTTAATGTGTAATACAAAAGCAATGATCTGATTAATTTAGCCAATCCTAATACAAGTTGATAAATTTTTTATTAATATAAGTAACAAATGTGTATGTAATTATTATTTGTGACACAGATAAAATACTATGTCAGATACATGTATGTATGTGTTTATACCACCCATGAAGTTCCCTCTGCTCTGCAATGCCTACACAATTTAAACATGGGCCAACACTAGTAGACTCCATGTAAAAAAATAAAAAGGCACAGGTGCAAAATCCATCCTTGATTCATCCCCCCCAAAATGTAGTTGTGCAATTTCTCTTTTCCTGAAATCTCAACTCATGTCTATACTAGAGCTTCTTTCAGGAAGATAAGTCTAGAACTCAGCATTTCCTTTACTTAACCACCTTTGTAAGCTTGCCTAGAGAAATCCCAGTTCCACTGGACTGGGAGAAATTAGTTATGTTTTATAAATTATAAACTGAAAGGCAACCTTTGATATCAATTTTCCCTTTCTCTGATATTAAATACCCTGAATCTTAATTGTAGACCTTACCATTTATAAAATAGTGACTATTTCTTAGCCTTTTTTGAGTTATCATAGTATTGTATGTGACCAAAGATACACAAAGAGGTATGATCGGAACAACTTTCCCATCCTGACATAGTAAGATTGCTGTTCCTCAGTCAAGAATGTTTGTTTGTTTTAAGAATAAAATAATAGATAGATAGCTAATTGAAATTTCAACCAACTAAACTTACCAGCCTTTTAAGAGTTTGAATAATCAGATTACAGCTGGTATACGGCCACCATTTCTTAAGACTTTTTTAACTTTTGAAAAGTCACCTGAACAAATTAAGTTCAACTAAGAAGAGTAATTATGATCTTTTTCCTGTAACCATTAATTGTCCAACTTGCCCAATGGGTTTTAAATCCTTCAACCTGTGGTAGATTTCCAGTTCCAATGTATCATGTTTTATTAGTGTTCTTTTTTGAGAAGGCCTATTTTCCTCTCAGCATTTTTTAGTTGCCTGTAGTTATTTGGTTAGGGTTGAGACCTTACCTGCTTTTCTCCTTCCATGTCTATTGGCGTCATCCTTCTTCATTTTCTTTGTCTTTATAATGCTATGGAGTAAGAAAACTACATTTTCCTTAAAAATAACAGAGTCTAGGGGATTTTATTTGTTCACTATTAACAGAATTTACTAGGGAAGTGTCCTCATTTCAGTATGTGAAAAACTATTGAGTTTTTTACTTTAGATAATTACTTCTTCAAATATATTTTGTGTACTAATTTCCTTTGGGAGTGAACTGGCCCACTTGTCACTCAGCCTATTACAGAAGAATCATTTGCTTTGTGCTTCCTTAAATCGATTCCAATTGTTAATTCAGATATGAAATGAAGATAGTATTTCTCTTAAAATGCCAGTTTATTGAATTTTTTTTCTTTTTACTGGATCTTTTTCCTCCTTTAGTAGGCTTGATCACATCTTTTCAAATATTTAATTTTCCCAGAATCGCTATATTAACTTGCAGAATTCTGGAGTTCAATATTTATTTTTTAATTTGTTCCTTAAGACTTTTATACATGTATACAATTTATTTTTTCATCTGTAAATAGTTTAATTGATAAAGAGTCATAAACACTCAGTTTTCATATTGGAACTGTTGGCACAATAATAACAAGGGTAAGTAGAGTTGACTGTCTACTTTCTTTTTAATTTTTTAACTTAAAAATTGATTCCCTTCTGATATAATATATCCTGACTAAAATTTCCTCTCCCTTTATGCTTTCAAGTTTCTCACCACTTCCTCTCCCTTCTGGATCTATTACCTCACTGTTGCTCATTAGAAAAGAATAGCCTTCTAAGAGGTAACAACCAAACATGGAAAAATGAAATATCATAAGATTAAAAAAATCTTATATCTGTGCTGGACAAAGGAACCCTGGAAAAAGAGTCCTAGGAGCAGACACAGATCAGAGACCCACTTGTTCACGCCCACTGGAGTCCCATAAAAGTTAAGCTGAAATCTGTAGCATACATAAGGAGGACATGGTACAGACCTGAGCAGACCCTGTGCATTCTGGTTTTATCTCTGTGAGTTCACATAAGTTCTGCACAATTGATTCATAGGGCCTTGCTTGCTTGGTGTCTTCTGAAGTTAAAATTTATTGATAACTGATTTGCTATTTCCTAAGAAACAAAACATGTAATAAACTTTGATTGTCTCTGCTAAGGTCAGTTATTTACTTTCATTATGTTTTATGTTTTAATATATATGAAGGAAACACACACACACACACACACACACACACACACACACACACCAAATCCAACTCTTCAAATGAAGCATTTATCTGACAAAAAGTAAACTGAGTTTAGAGTTGCTAAAGGGAATGGTGAAAACATGTTATGACCAAGGGCCAAAGCCTAGGCTCTCTTTTTTTTCTTCATCTCTGACTCCATTCTCCACATTTAGTGTGGCTAAAACTGCATACAAATCACACATAAAACTCATCAGTTTATCAACAGGTTACCAAAACCCATGTTTTCCCTATGTCTCCTGGTTTTCAATAGGATTGTATAGTAATACTACAACCATATCAACTACTAGTGAGTACAGTGTTCTAAGATGCTCTTTTAACTTCAAAAGGAATGAATGAATGGCACTTCGAGCTATATTTTAATAGCTTGGCATAGGATGATATTTATTTATTTATTTATTAAATGTTTTTTCACGTTCTTTTATTTTAACTTATTCTTTAATTTCTTTTACAGTCCAGACCTTATCCCCATTCTGGTCCACTCTTCAACAGTTCCACATCCCATACTTCCTCCCCCACCCCATCTCTAAGAGGATGTCACCACCCCTCACCCCACCCCACTAGACCTCCCCACTCCCTGGAGCCCCAAGTCTCTCTCGAGTGTTAGGTGCATCTTCTCTGACTGAATCCACACCCAGCAATCCTCTGACATATATGTGTTGGGGAGCCTCATACCAGCTGGTGTATGCTGCCTAGTTGGTGGCTCAGTGTCTGAGAGATCTTGGGGTTCCGGGTCAGTTGAGAAGGCTGGTCTTCTCATGGGGCTGCCCTCCTCCTCAGATTCTTCCAGCTTTTCCCCAATTCAACCACAGGGGTCCCTGGCTTCTGTCCATTGGTTGGGTGCAAGTATCTGCATCTGACTCTTTAAGCTGCTTGTTGGGCCTCTCAGAGGGTAGCCATGCTAGCTTCCTGTCTGCAAGCACACCATAGCATTAGTAATACTGTCAGTCCTTAGGATCTCTCCCTGAGCTGGATCTCAATTTGGGCCTGCCACTGGACCTCCTTTTCCTCAGGCTCTTCTCTATTTTTGTCCTTGCAGTTCTTTCAGACAGGAACAATTCTGAGTCAGAGTTTTTTACTGTAAGATGGCAACCCCATCTCTCCACTTAATGCCCTGTCTTTCTATTGAAGGTAGCATCTACAAGTTCCCTCTTGCAATTGTAGGGCATTTCATCTAAGGTCCTTCCCTTTGAATCCTGAGAGTATCTCACCTCCCAAGTCTCTGGTACATTCTAGAGGGTCCCCTCACCTCCTACCGCCCAAAGTTACCTGTTTTCATTCTTTCTGCTGGCCCTCGGGGCTTCAGTCCTGTTCCCTCCACCCAATACCCGATCATTCTCACCTCTTTCCTGTCCTGTCCCCTTTCTCACCCAGGTCCCTCCCTCCCTCCACCTTGATATTTAATAGTCTAAGATATAATGTAATTGACATCAACTTTTACTGTTACATTACTTTAAAAGTTCAATATCATGTTGTTGGTAAGCAACATGTTACAATGAAAGAAATTAAACATATATTAAAATCTTGTAAAATATGAATATATGAATATATAAACATATATGCTTTTAATTTTTTAAAATATACTATGACCTAAAAAATGATCATTTATACTCGCATGAAAACCTTAATTTTGTCTCATTTCTTCTATAACTGACACCTGAAAATACGATACAGCTTTTTTTCCAAAACATAGATCACCTCTTAATTTTAATTAAGTTTTGCAAAAAAAATGGACAGTATTTTAAACATGTTCAATGATGTTTATTAATCAACACTGTACCTATATTTATATTATTCAGACCTCTGCAACAATTTTAAATAACATTCATGAAGATAATAAGAATGTACTTTGTCCATAGCCTATATCTTGCCTGAAAAGATTATTATGTTGGAACAATAGCAAAAATTTTAAATTGATAGACTTCTTTGGAAAGAGAATGAAAGAAAACATGAGTTTTATTACAGTTGATGTAGATGCAAGTAGGATGAATAAAGCTTGGACCAAGAATTGGCTATTGATTTGTGATAATTGTTAAAATTTTGATGACACAATATTACAATTTACATAAAGGACACTAAGAAGTGGCACATACAAGCAATCTAAACACAAATCACTAGTTTCAAACATGTATTGAAATACACTGAAAGTTAGGGAGTATCAGATTTTTGTGTATCTTGTATAAATAATTTAGAACATAGGGAAATTCATTACTATGAGAATCTCAAATATTGAACATTAAATTACACTTTTATCTAAGTAATTCTAGGTAACTATAGTGCTTAAAGCAAAAGACAAAATGCTGGTTTGACAAATTATGTAAATGGATGACTAATTATGTAAATATAGGAAGCTAAATTTTAAAAGTTCTGGAAATATTCTAGGGTATTAAATGAAGGAGAATGCTGGGAAGAAAGCCCAGGGTAGAATCACAGGGCTTTGGGAAGTCATGTGACCACTTTACATCTTAATTTGTTTGTTGAAAAATAAATGGACTAAATTAGTAATAAATGTGTTTCTCTTTTAATATCCAACTCATTTCTCCTCACCAAATAAAATCATTAAAATCAGAGATTTTTTTAAACTATGAAACACAGAGCTTTAATATCCAGTGATGGCTGCTTTCTTTAATGTCTAATGTTAAAAAAATCATAATTGAAAGTAGATGCATGTGGAATACTGGCATACATAGAGTAAGAGATGATAAAATGGGATGGGATTGATGTAAGCAGAAATAATTAGGGCTAGGGAGAAGATTAGCCAAAACTCAAGATGTATCAAACTCAGGATTCTATGAATTTATAACTAAAATAAAAATAGCAATAAAAATTTAGTTTGAATGAAAGTCTTTTGCATGGGTGGACAAATGTTACTGGTAAATATGAGTTACTTCCCTATGAGTTATTGATAGGGAGTCTCCAAATCTCTCAAAACAATATAGACAATATAGACTATTGCCTTTGCTCTTGGTTGTCCATTAAATGTTGATGACATGACCAATTGCTAAAGATGCCATACATTTTGCATATAGGACACAGAAATTGTATTTGTGTTGACTTGGAAGCTTCCTAGATACTTTCTACATTTCATAGGAACAGAAGATTCTATGCAGGATTCTGGTAAAGAAAATTCACTAGCAGTTTTACCTAACTGTGGATTGTGCATACCACAAGGTCCTGCAGGCAAAATGTATTCATTTATTTAACAAGGGAATGTTTGTTTGGGGAGTTAATGCCCATATTCTGATTAGATGTAAGGCCTGCTACACATAACATAATATATATCTGGTACTGTAAACCTAATCAAAAGCTCATGATTGTTGATTCATATCCTAGAGAGGAAATTTAGTAGTGATGTTTTGATAAATGAAGATATTATCAAAGTGCCCTCTAATATGTATGATTATATTCATAGATTTGTACTGCTCTCAGCATTGATTAAAGAAGATTCTTTTTGCAGAGGGTGGAGGTTAAAGCACGCATAATTGAATTGGGCCAAGTGCTGGGAATAAGTAAGTCTTAAGTCCATAGCTCTAAAGGAACATTAATAACAATTCTCTAAATCCCATAGACTGTTGTTTAAGAGGGGACAAAAAGATTGTATGAATTGGAGGGTAAGAAGAGAGCTATGAAAATCTACCTTCTTAATGTGACATGACCATTGCAATTATGAACACATAACAGCTATCACTATTTGCATAAGACATGTACATACACATGTACACATACCACACATATACACACATACTAACATACACACATACACACAAATATACACACATGTAAATATGTACTTGTACACATACACACATATACACACATCAATATACATACATGCAAATATATATTCACATACTAACACATACATCTACATACATGCACACATATACATATATACAAACATTCATACACACATACTAACATACACATATACTAACATACATACATATATACATACACACATACACATACATATACACAGACACACATACTAACATATACACATACATAAACACATGCATATATATACATACATGTATTCATATACATATACACATATACTAACATATACACATACTAATGCACTGACATATATCCACACATACAGATACATAACACATGTGTGGTTGAAATTAGTAAGAGGGCTATGTGGATAAAGGAAAGTGCAGAGGACATGAGAGGGTAATATGGGAGATTATGATCATGATCCATTGTATGTATATATGTATGTATAATATCGAGAAAATATTAAAGTTCACACTATTATACTGTTTGATGCTACTTAAAACATATTATCTTTCTAAATATCTTAAAACAATATGTTAAGGAATAAAAACTGCACTGTAAAGAGAAATGTCAGCTTCATAGTTATTACCGTTTTCTATTCTGAGAACTAACAAAACAAATTTTAGTGAATGCTATCTAGAGTCAAAAAAAATCTTAATCTCCAAGTTCATAATTAAAAAATGTTAAGGTATTTCCAATTGTTCAGCGATTTTAAAGATGAAGAGCTTTTTGAAAAGTTAAGTCCTTTATTTTGTACACGAGCCCATTCACCATTCTCTGAAAGCATTTTTAATAGAAAAAGTCATGTCCACACATTGCTGTATATCCTTCCTGCCAGTGCTTTTTATTCTTCTACATTGTATTTTAATATAAATGACAATAAAGACCATTTGAATTATTTTAAAACTTGAAATTGCTGTTAGGTTGTGTCATTCTTCAACTTGATGTTTTTCCTTTATTTTATTGCAATATATTCATGGTAACACATACAACCTCTAATGACTGTACAGTGCATTGAGCTTCATTATGTAAATACATTACATTTCCTTGTATAAACATAATGTACTGTTTCCATTCATTTGTCACCTATTGTTCCTATTACACTTGGGCTTGATTACCTTTATGAATAATTATTGTTTTGAAAAGTTAGAAAGCACTGTTAATAGCACAGTATAATACAATTCTCTGACTCTTCTAGGTATTACCAAATTGCTTACCAAAACAGCAACACTAATGAGCAGACTTCCCAGATTTCTGACTTTCTACAACCTAACAGATATTAATATTAACTTTTTCCATTAAATACCAATGGACATGCAAATATACATTGTTTATAATTTAAATTTATCTAATTAGTAGAAAGGCTGGTTTTATTTTTAAGTATTTCATAAGCTCCTCTAAATAATTCATTTGATAGAATGTCGAAAATAGTTTTACTTAAGTTAGCAATTTAACAAATGATATAGAACATGTACTTGTCAAATTATGAGGGTCTTTACTATTATTCTAGAAAAGATTTAGTATAATTTAGAAAAAATATAAAACCTGTATTACATTATTTTTATATAGAGATGTATATTATATATAATATATATTATATGTTATAATAATATATTATAAATTAATTATATGAATTATATAATATAATATTAATTATTATAATATATATTATTATAATATATATATTAGGTATGACAGATATAAATGATGCAGATGTAGGGATAAATGTGGATGACCGCTATAGTTTGAATGCGGAGTGACCTCTAGAACTCTGTGCAACTCAGTCCTCGGTCCACAGCAAAGTGCTATTAGTATGAGGCAGAACCCTTAAGAAAGAATCTATTGGGAGATCTTCATGTTATCAGTGACGCATTTTGAAGAGAGTTGTGTTACCCTGACTCTTCCTTCTTTACCTTTGGCTTTCTGGTAGAAAAGCAAATGCCTTGTTCTCTCTACCACAAAGGTTATACCTCACCACAGGCATGATATCACTGGTACTAAATGATGATAGATAGAAATTCCCAAAAATACAGGGTAAAGCTAAATTTTTACTTTCAAAATATTTTTCCCTCTTAAGTGATTTTTAGTGACAGATATCTGAGTAAAATATAGTGTACTGTTATTGAATTCATTTTAAACAAAACTTGTTCAAATTGACAATGACCTACTCACAAAATAGAACTGGAAATACAATGTGAACTTGGCATTTCAAGTCTTGAAACCTGGATCACTGTTCTCAAATCTATATTGAACTTATTCATTATATGAAAGAGCAAAGATTACAATTCTCTTTTATAGCAAAACCAAATCACTATGCCCTAAATTTCTAGTAAAATTTTATACCCACAGATATCAACGAACTATTTTTTTAAAAATATAGTCATAATTTATATTGTTTTTCCAGAAAATGAAAGAGAAATAAAATATTTTAGGTTATTTTTGCAATTTAAAGTGAAAATTTTGGAAAAAACCAAACACATACACACATAACACACACACACTTGCACAAACCACCACAAACAAAACTCATGACTCACGGCAGAGAAGCAGGTAGACCGTCTTCACTTTGCATGGCAAACATTCTACATCTTCACTGCCTTTCATACTTTCATTTCATACATTTGGCATAGATGTTTCAGATCAACATATGTGAAGAGAATGCTCAAATAAAAGTTTCTAGATTAAGATAGACTCAAAAACCCTCAACTAGCTTCATGAGGAATTACACAGAGAAAGCACACATCCTAGCACACTGCAGTAGCTAAAATGCTCAGGGCTTTGTAGTTCTGTCTTATTTGATCACTCCACTTAGAACATTTTGAGAAATATATGATGTTTTCTGAGGCTACAGCTAAAGAAAACCTAGTGGATCTAACGAGGAATTCTTGTCATTCTCTAAGCACGTAGACTATATCTGCAGGTTGTAAAATGTTGCCCTATAAAGTTTTCTATATATTAAATATACCAATTGTATTGTCTTGTTTAACTTGTCTTAGTTTGCTTTCTATTGCTATTATGAAGACAATGACCAAAAGCAACTTGGGAGGAAAGGGTTTATTTGGTTTACAGACCATGGTCTTCAAGGGAAGTCAAGGCAGGAACTAGAGCAGATCAGAAACATGGAGGCAGGAAATAATGTAGCAGGCATCAGGAGATGTTTACTGTCTTGCTTTTTATCCTTTACTCAGGCCCTCCCTCCACTTCTGCTCTTCCCCCAAATCCACTCCTTGTTTATTCAAAAAAGGACAAGCCTTCCTTGGATATCAAGTAAACATGGCATATCAAGTTGCAGTAATAATATGCACCTCTCCTCTTAGTAAGGCTGGATGAGACAACCCAGTAGGAGGAAACTAGTCCCAAAAGCGGAGAAAAAGAGTCAGAGACAATCCAAACTTCCACTCCTATGACTCCCAAAAGAACATTAAGCTCTACAAAATATAACACATATGCAGGGTGACTAGGTCAGTCATATGCAGGCTCCCTAATGTTGGTTTCATCTCTATGAGCCTCTATGAGCACAGGTTAGTTGATACTGTGGGTTTCCTTGTGGTTTTCCTGACCTCTCTGGGTCCTTCATTCCTTCATCCCCATCCTCCAAAGAATTCATTGAGCTCTGCCTTATGCTTGGCTGTGGGTCTCTGCTTGTCTTTTCAGCTTTGTTTCTTTTTTTTTTTTTATTGGATTTTTTTTTTTCCCAGGCTGGCCTCGAACTCGTGATCCTCCTGCCTCTGCCTCCTTCAGCAAATCCTACCGGTGTGCGCCACCACTACCGGCTATTGGATGTTTTATTTACATTTCATATGTTATCCCCTTACCCCATCCCCCACCCACCCAGGAACCCCCTATCCCCTCACCCCTCCTCCTGCTTCTCTGTGGATATACCCCTACCTACCCCGCCTCCCACCTCCCCACCCTCAAATTCCCACCCCCTGGGGCATCCAGCCTTCATGAGACCAAGGATCTCTTCTCCCATCTATGCCCAACAGGGCCACCCTCCCTTACATATACAACTGAAGCCATGGGTCCCTCCCTAAGTGCTCCCAGGCTGGTTGTTTAGACCCTGGGAGCTCTGGTTTGTTGATATTGTTGCTCTCCTCATGGGACCGCAAACCCGTTCAGCTCCAACAGTCTTCACTCTAACTCCTCCATTGGGAACCCCATACAACCCAGGACTACCTACCAGGAGTGGTACCAAAACTGAGTTAGGTCACCAGCATCTGCTGTCTCCTGAGTTTAATCTTAGCCATTCTGTTGGGTATAAGGTGGAATCTCAAGGTGTTTTTGATTTGCATTTCCCTAATGACTAAGGATTTGAACATTTCATTAGGTGCTTCTCAGTCATTTTAGATTCCTCAGTTGAGAATTCTTTATCTAGCTCTGTACCCCATTTTTAAATTAAGGTTATTTGTGTCATCTAATGTCTTGAGTTCATTGTATATATTGGATATTAGCCCTCTATCAGATGTAGGGTTGGTAATGATCTTTTCCCAATGCGATTAGCTCTTTCCCTTAGGCTGGGGACCCAAGTGAAAAGGAAATAGCAAGGCACTACAACCATCTCTGACTATTTCCTGTCTGCTGCAAACCCGTGTGACAAGTCTCATCCCCAAGGATGGGTGGAGCATAACCTCAAAACTAATGTAACCAAAGAATATAGAGTACAGCTTCTGAGACTATAAGCTTGAACTAAATATTTCTTCTGCATAAATTGCTATGTGAGATGTTTTGTTGCAGCAATGAAAATTCTAACACACTGGCTAGATATTGAAAGAATCACTTCATCTCATCTATCTTTCAACACCATATTGTAGCATGCAAAATTAATACTAAAATCATATCATGAAGCTTGACTTTCATATTTGAGAAAAAACATTTTATGGACTGTTTGGTAATCAGCTTTTATAGGCATCAATACTATGAGTTGAACTGAACAAAGATCATTAAGCCTGTGATTCCACCTGGACAAACATCAGAATTCCAAACATGTGTAGGTAGATAATTTTTTCATTTGTTTTGGAATTCATGTGCCGAAATAGGGAAAATAAGATTTTGAGTACATGACAAGACCCATTGAAAAGCGTTGTTGGGCAAATGGAGCAAGCTCTTGCAAGAGAGCAGACAGCAATCTGAAGGAAAAGAGTATAACGTTGAAAATGCTATGTATAAAGTGCTATGCGCTGTGCTAGAACAGAAGCATCTTGGGTAGAGATGTCAGCAATCACATCTGCATGCAAACGTGAGCCAAACTTTGAAGTACTTGTTTGTGACTGTGTTCACCTTGAAAATCCTTACCATGCTCCCCTGATCAGAAGATGGATAAATATTTACTGCTTTGCAAGTAGAACATGCAACTAAATTCATACAGAAGTGGGGAAACCTGTGATCACACTTTCTGGTAACTGTTTCAGGTATATGGCAGAGCCCATCTGCCATACCAGATGCCCAGTTGTTGATTGAACAACAGAAGTATGGGAGGTAAAAACAACTCTTTTCAAAAAGGCCACCAGGAAAGAGGCCAAGGCAATTGTGCCAGGACAATTGTGAACCTCTGTCAATAGCTTCACATTCACTTTGAGATTCCTAAGTTAATAAGAAAGCTTCCCAAATGTGTTTCTGGGGAGATGATTGAATGCATTTGTGGTTTCAAATGTAAACAGTCCACAAGCCTTTCTGATGGAAGTTAGTTCTAAGATATGTGTTCAGCAGATTTCTTTGTTTGCTCTGCCTTTCTTTAAACATAGCAGAACACTGATAGTTTATGTAAACACCATTGTATTCTGAATCGACATTATTTTTAATGAATTATGTGTGAATAATTAATGGATGTCTGAGATACAAATGTCTTTGCATTTATTATAGAGTTAGGAGGAACTTCAAGATCACCGTTCAATTAATTAACTGTATTTTAGATTTCTATTTCCTTCTTTACTCCTTCCAAGAGTTTTGAAACACAATCATGTAATCATCACTTTAAATTTATGCTTCATTTTTCCTGTCATCACAGAATTAATGTCATTGGGCCATTCTATAACCAGAGTTTAATATGTTGCTTTTATTGATAAGACATTTAACTGATAATCATAAAATGTCTTTTTTATGTGTACCAACTTTCTTCCTTTTACTATATTTTTCTTTTATTAGAATCTCTTTGTATGCTTCTGTCTTTTTGTGCATTTGTCTTCACATACACAGATCCATATACTCGAAAGTCATAGATGCATGGTTCTTTCAGTCCGGATACCATATAATGAACACAATTCTAATTCTTTTCATTACTGGATACCATTAATGAGTAATACTAGTGTCATAAATCTCCTAGCACTATGTCTCCTAGAGACTGTGAGTCTCATCAAGTCCTCATGTTAACACCAGAGGGAAACACACTACTCTTCTTTCACACATAAGGAGCAGAAAAGCCAAAGTGGTTCATGCTGGGCCCCAATCCACACAGCAGCAAATCTGCCAGACTCCAAAGCATGTACTCTATCAAGTCCTCTGGGCTTTCTTGTCTAGGAAATACTGAGTGTTTTTTTTTTTAAACAGGACAGAAGGAAAGAAATGCAATATTGCTTCCTTATATTCTGCTCAAAGAGACAAGGAACTCTACTGTGAAGTCAGTCTGATCTTACATAGTACCCAGTGGCACATTAGAAATGACCAATGATGAAAGAGGCACTGAAGACCCAGTCAGTCCAGTGTGGGCTTTGGGAGAAGATGCGATGCTTGAGAATATGAATCAGAACAAAGATATCACATATAGACACAAAGTAGAAAAGATACAGGACATGTTTAAAAGAAAATAAGATGCTGGGGCACAATGTTTATTTTTACTATTTTATTTTTTATCCCTGTCAAGCAATGTAAAGACTGTACATCTTAAAACGAAGGTAGGTACTCTGACCTCAGAGAATGATAATAGATTATCCTAAGTTTTCATGGATGAAAATAAAGCAATTCCTTAAACCAAATATATCCTTAAACAATATATACTTTTAAAATAGAGGTAAACCTTGTAAAATGTATTCATGTACTCTACTTTTTCTAACATTTATCTAGCTAAACTTTATTTGTGATTTTTTACAGTAAAGATTTTGATAATAGAACTACCTCTTAATCATAAACCTTCATTTCAGAACATGGTTGAACGATGAAAGAAAACATGTCAGGTCGATACAGATTTGAACATGAGGGATACTACTAAATTACCACTTAACCATCAAAATAAGTATATGTGAGCTATTTTTTATTTTTAAAATACTGATTATAGTTAATAGCCTCACCGAGGATTGATACTGATGAGATGTGTTATGATAAGAGATGTGTTTGTCTCTGATACTGTTCACTAGCATATGCTGTAATATTGACTCACTGTATCCAATAAATGGGAATTACAGAGGTTTCTATAAATTAGAGAACTGAGGTTTAGCTTTATATATTTCAGTTAAACATAGATTAAATTCTAAGCCACACTTTGGATAGGATAACTGTCAACAGAAATACACATGAGTTTTAACATTGTTCAGATATGCAAGCTCTGTGGAATCTGGTCTCCTCAGAGACAAGGCAGGCTTCTTGACAGTTAGGTAAGTAAGAACAGGGTAAGAAATTTTGTATGATGTGTCCAATCCACTGAACACTTTTATTATAAAGCCCTAGTCTCTCCAGCAGTGTCCTAACCTTAAAATGACAGAATTGATGAAGTGGCAAATTCAACTTCAGTTATAATTTTGGATCCAACTCAATTAAAATTTGTGATTGAATTTAATTAAGATCAGTTCTGTCTATAAGGGATTAGGGTTTGTTTTAGAGTTTTGTAGAATTGCCACAGCCACCTCACTCTAATATGCTCTGAGACATTAGAGAACTGAATTTGATCTTTTTCCTTAGAAGTGATCCACTGTACTCCTAGGGGCTATCTTGACTACATCAACAGGGAAATGAAGCAGTCACTTGGCCCTAGTGAACTGTCTTCACTACCATGAGACACAGGTAAGAATATAATTAATTATGACAGTACTACATGGTGGATAGTCATAGAATCTCATTTAGCTCAGAACTATGTTCCTGACGAAAGACAAGGCAAGACTCATTTCAAAGCCTCTGTCTTTTTCTCTTTTTTTTCTTTAGATCATATTTAGTTTGAGGAAACTCTTATTTCTTTTCTAATGAAATAAATTAAACTTATGACTTGAGTGTTTTAGGCATGCATGCAATGTATTTACTTTGTTCATTTACTCAACCTCTCCTTTTATTCTGCAGCTCATCCAAGCCTCTTCTGACCCCATTTTCTCCTCAAACTTCATGTCCTCTTTAAAAAATAAATTTACAACTCACTAAGTTTCATCAGTGCTACCCATATATGCCTAGATGTGTAAGGACATCACTGGAGCATCGTCAACCTACTAGAGACCATATACCTTAATTAAACTGATTCTTACTCAAATTTTTCAGCTCTGAATATGAGATTGTGTGCTCATCTCCTATTCATGATGGAATCTTAACTGACTGAACAATATACATGACTTTGTAGGCAATACAGCTGTTATGCATTTATATGTTCAAGGCCCTGTCATGTCCAGAATTCACTGTGTTCACCCCATTTTTTTCTGAATTCTGCATTTTAAATCTTTATGATTCCTTTCCACATATTACCAGGAACTTGAGCAAAGGAGTCTGGGATTGCTCTCTCCCACTCTTTCTTCAACTCTCAACTCATGGAATAAATTAATAAATGCGAACTCATGAAACTGAAAACTTTGGTAAGGCGAAGGACACCATAAATAAGACAAAATGACAACTTATAGAATGTGGAAAGTTTTCACCAACTCCACATCTGATAGAGGGCTAATTTGCAAAATAAATAAGGAGCTCAAGAAACTTGACATCAACAAACTAAATAATCCAATAAAAATATGATACAGATCTAAAGAGAATATTCTCCACAGAGGAATCTGAAATAACTGAGAAGTACTTAAAGAAATGTTCAATATCCTGAACTATCAGGGAAATGCAAATAAGAAAGACTGTAAGATTCCTTTTTACAATTGTCAGATGACTAAGATCAATAACACAAATGACAGCTCGTGCCATTATGGAGACTGAGCAAAGGGAACACTCAGTCATTGCTGGTGGGAGTAAAAATTTGTACAGGAACTTTGAAAATCAATATAGTAATGTCTCAGAAAACTGGGAATTAGTCTAACTCAAGATCTAGCTGCAATGCTCCTGGGCATATAATCAAATTAAGTTCTATACTACCACAGGGACACTTGCTCAACTGTTTACTTTTAAAAATATAACAACATTGAGTTTGCAGGCAAAAGGATGGAATTATAGACAAATCATCCTGAGTGAGACTTCAGCACCACCCTTACTAAATACAGAATAATAAGATATGTGCTTAGCATGTACATACCAAGAAACACATAGTATATACTCATAAGTGGATATTAGCTGTAAAGTAAATGATATAATTCTACAATTCACAAGACTCAGAGATGGCAAATAATGAGGATTCAAGGGATGAAGCATGGATCTCCCTGAGAAGAAGAAGTAGAATAGGTGTTGTAAGTTGACCAGGGGTCAATGGGGACTGGTATGGAAAGATCATGTTGGGGAATAATGGAAGGAGAGAAGTACTGGGTACAACAATTAGAATTGGGGAGCATCTTGCAGGTGAGCTAAAAACCTAGTACAATGGAAACTTCCAGGAATCACTACAGAGTGACTAGCTAGTAAAGGGGATATGGTGCCTGTGCTGGCCATCACCTATAATCAGGCAGGATTTCCAGTTGGGGTATTAGGATACCAACAGAACTACAAAATTGGAGGTGCTGCCTACCAGTGAGTAGTCCCATGCCAGTAGAGGGATCCCATTCCTAACACTGTTTGGAGGGCCAGGAACCAGAGGATGGATAGTCCAGTGATAGAACCTAACATGACTGGTAGCCAAACATCAATGAAATGATTCCTATTGATATTGTGTTATACTTAGATTGGTGCCTACCTTCATTTGTCATCAGAGAGGTCTCACCCAGCAACTGATAGAAACAGATGTAGATACCCATAGCCACACAATAGGCAGAGCTCAGAGAAATCTGTGGAAGGATTGTAAGAGTAAGAGAGATCAAAGACACCATAAGAAAACCTAAGCTCATAGGTGCCTACAGAGATTGAACCAACAATCAGGGAGCCAGCATGGGTCTGATCTAGGCTCTCTGCACGTATGTAAACATTATGTGTAGCTTGGACTCTTCTTTGAGTTTAACTCTTACTTCTTATTCCAATCAATTTACCCACCCAGAAGCCATCCCAGTTTAGATTTTAAAGAAAATAAAAAATGGTAGATCCTGGACTCCTAATAGTGAGAGTGGGGAGTGTCTGTGCCTCTTCTTTCAGCTTTTGGGACCCTTTTCCTTCTGGGTTATCTTATCTAGCCTTAGTAAAAGTGGAAGTGCCTATTATTACTGCAACTTGATATGCCATGTTTGGGTGATGTCCATGATAGGTCTGCCCTTTTCTGAAGATAGATGGAGGAAGAGTGGATGGGAAAGGAGAGAGGAGAGTTTGGAGGAGTAGTAACTGGGAGGAAAGGAGGGAAGGAGAACTACAGTTGGAATGTAATGTGCCAGGAGAAGAAATTAAAAATATTTTTAAAAATGATTGACTCAAAGCCTCTCTACTTGTCTCCAGCCACTTCTCCTTAGCACTGATTCCTTTTCAAGTGAATTATAGCTACAGAGTCTTTATTCTGATTCACCTTGCTTTTGCTGTGCTCCTATTTTTCTTGGACCAGGATTCAGGTAATATTATTGGTCTTATACCATTATGCTTTACTTCTCAAGACCTATATACATTTATTCCTTGTTTCTAGATCATGTATTTGATATACATGGCAGAATGTGATAAAATGATGGTAGGTTTCTACTGTAACATTTGCCCTAGTTCAAACCTTTTCTACTTTTGTACCCTTCGCTAACTAGGGACACACAGCTTTTTTTTTCTTTAACATACATTTGATTGAAATCTAGGCAAGCGAATGAATTGGACTGATAGGCAAGAGAATTCTTAGGCTAGGCTCAGAGAAGAGAACACGGGAGCCATAGACGTTGAACTGTAATCAAGAGAGTGCTTTGTACTGTTCCATGTTCTGTGTTCACTGAGAGTTTCTGAAACATCAAAGCCCTCCACTGAGAGATTGCTTTAGTTGCTATAATAATACAGCCCAAGCTTGAGAAATAAAGTACCCGAGTCTGAGCCAAGCTTTGATAGCTAAACAAAGCTGGAGAGAAAAGAACGAGGTTCAGTGGATTCTTCCCATTATGTTTTGGAACTAGATTGACTTGAATTGACTTGAATATAATTTAGATGTATTATAATTTCTTGTCCAGCAATACAGAAATATTTCTACTTTATATATATATATATATATATATATATATATATATTCTCTTTTATATAGTCATGTATCAAACATGAAAGATTACATTTCAAGTTTTCTATAATTTTTTGGTATTGTAAAAAAAATAATAACAATTGAGTGTTTATGTCTTTGGGGACTCATTTAGGATGCTCCTCTCTGTTTTGTCTGTGGGTAGATAAGTAACTTTCTGTGCATTTAGTGTGCATCTGCATACTAATTATCATGATTGAAGAAATTTTTACTTTATTTTCTCTAATTTTTGCTTCAATTTTGAAAAATTTCATTTCTCCTTTTATTTGGTAAATAAAATCTATGAATTACCAATAAGATAAATATACAAGTTTATCAAAGGCTTATCTCTCTGTATCTTACATCAAATCTAACTGCCTAAAAGCCATACACAGTCTTCCTTAAGAACATGATTCAGGTGTGTATGGGAAACTGAGAAGGGGGATAATATTTGAAATGTAAATAAATAAAATAGAAAAAAGAAAGAAAGAAAGAAAGAAGGAAGGAAGAAAGAAAAGAAAAGAAAAGAAAAGAAAAGAAAAGAAAAGAAAAGAAAAGAAAGAACAGGATTCAGCTGATAGATTCTTTGTCACACACCAGGAGTATGTTTGTCTTGGCTGCATTTCAGATAACGCATGGAAAGTGTTGACAGGGATTTTCACACATCTGTTACAGTGCTTCATGCTTCTGGGTGGCAGTAAACAAATCTTTAACTCTAGTAACAGTACCCTGATTTAAAATACTCTACCTTGGTCTTCCTCTAGCCATTATCTTAAATGAAACTTTTAAAATTCTGAAGCCAGAATTTGTCAATTCTGTGGAATTTCCTCCCCATATGGTCATTAAAATTACAAATACCAAGGCTCAGATAAAAATATTTAATCCCTTTGTTTAACTTACAGGAATTTTATATGACCAAGTGATCCTAGTCTTAAAAGCAAAACAAAAAATAGTATTACAAGTCAAGTATGATATAAACTGGCAGCGTCAGGTTACAAAGGATAACACTTTCTATAAATAAATAAATAGAGTAAAACAACTAGACTCTGCTTCTGAAATCAAATAAACTTTTAGAAACAGTTCATTATTGGTATTTCACTTTTATCACTCCTGGAGTTCAGAATCTCTTTGTGTAGATTCAAGTTTCCATCTGGATTCATATTTCTTCTGCCTCAAGGGCTCCCTTTAATATTTCTTATATTGTATCTCCTGGCAATGAGTTTTCTGAGCTTTTGTCAGAAAGCCTTTATGTCACTTTCATTTTGTTAAGATATTTTCAATGGTTACAGAAGTCTGAGCTGATGGCTTTTCTCTTGCTTTTTGTCCCCCATTCAGTACTTTCAATGAGTCATTCCACTGAATTCTGACTTGCTTAGTTCCTGAGAATTCTGCTATAATGCGTGTCTTTATTATTCTGTGTGTAGTGTTTTTATCCTTGTCTGCTTGGTCCTGCAAAAACTGGGTTCTCCAGACTGGGGATCTCTAAAGAATGGAAAGTCATTTTCTCATAACTGAGGAGGACAGGAAGCCTGACACAAAGGCATCTGATATCTGGCGTACTTGCTGTGTCCACGCAAAATAGAAGGCATCAGAGCAAAAGGAGATGGGCCCAGTATCCCTGTATGACAGTAAAGCAGAGGCAAGTGTATACACATGGACAGCTCATTTCTTTTCTTTTTTATACTGTTAACTCATCTGTGAGTATCAAAGCACCTTAGGGCTTTCCAGCAGGTTCTACCTTTTATCATTTCCACTGAGAATCAAGTTTTTAGTACATAGACATTGGAGGAGATTGACATGCATACCATTATATTAGATACTCTTTTCTGATATCATCTGGCTGCATATAATTGCTATTTCTTCTAGAGTCAAATAGTACAAATCTCTCTGTCTTTATCTTTGTCTTTGTCTTTGTCTCTGTCTCTCTCTTTGTGTGTGTCTGTCTCTGTTTTTGTCTCTCTGTCTCTCTCTCTGTCTCTCTCTCTGTCTCTCCCTCTGTCTCTCTCTGTCTCTCTCTGTCTCTCTCTGTCTCTCTCTGTCTCCCTCTCCCTCTCCCTCTCCCCCTCC
>NW_021604921.1:249476-249776 GCF_004785775.1 Grammomys surdaster | reverse complement strand
GTGTGCATGTGCCCATCCTTCTTCCTTCCTCACTTTCCCATTTCCCTTCTTCCTTTGCTCATGCTTCAGCCACTTGGAAGTTTATCTGTTTGCTAACCTCTTTATCCCTGAATTTTTTGAATACTTGTTATGAACATTTTCTCATGTTTGAAATTAAATTGTAACACTTATATATATATATATTTTAAGATTCCAACTTAATGTATTCCAGACTGTTTGGAACTCTCCCACAGCTTTTAGGTCCTCTATTCATTCTCTCTCTCTCTCTCTCTCTCTCTCTCTCTCTCTCTCTCTCTCTCT